>NW_027182685.1:0-137500 GCF_040807025.1 Struthio camelus
CCACATACACTCGAGGGGGGATTAAAAGGTCAGGAAGCCCTAACAAGCCATGCCACTCCCCAGCATTTTCTTGAGGTCTCAGTTCTTGTGAGGCTAAGTGGGAGAGCTCTCAGGAGGGCACTTACAAGAGGAAGATTTCAATGAGCGACCAAAAAAAAATCGGATGCTGGCTTTCACAGTTTTCTTCTTTTTTCAGCCCGAGAATCCTGTTATCCACATTGCTGGATTCCTATTGATTCAGAGGGTCTCCTAATGAAACCTGGATGTGTAGGGAAAGGCAGGATTTCTGGTACGGGACATGTGTGGACAACCCTCCTCCTCCCCTCCCCAGCCCGGCCGGTTCTCCCATCAGCCCCTGGGGACCTACTTCGCTCTTGTTAACATCGAACCCTTTTCCACTCGCCTCTGTAGCTGAGTGTTATAGCTCCTGTGCCCCAAGTCCCACCTGCTTCCCTTAGAGAAGTGGATGGTATCGCTAGGCCACTCTTCTTCATTTTTGAAGGGTCCTGGAGAACAGGAGAGGTGCCTGACGAATGGAAGAAAGCCCATGTCACTCCAGTCTTCAAAAAGGGTAAGAAGGAGGAGCCAGGAATCTACAGGCCTGTCAGCCTCCCCTCCATCCCTGGAAAGGTGATCCTGGAGGTCCTCACTAAGCATGTGGAGGACAAGAAGGTGATCAGGGAGGAGTCAGCATGGATTCACCAAAGGGAAATCATGCTTGACCAAGCCTTCCAGGACAGTGAGGTGGATGGAGAACTGGCTGGATGGCCGAGCTCAGAGGGTTGTGGTCAGTGGCACAGTCTAGCTGGAGGCCTGTGGCTAGTGGTGTCCCCCAGGGCTCAGTCCTGGGTCCAGTCTTGTTCAATGTATTCCTCAATGACCTGGAGGAAGGGACAGAGTGCACCCTCAGCAAGTTTGCTGATGATACTAAACTGGGGGGGAGAGGCTAACACACCAGAAGGCTGTGCTGCCATTCAGAGGGACCTGGACAGGCTGGAGAGGTGGGCGGAGAGGAACCTCCTGAAGTTCAACAAAGGCAAGTGCAAGGTCCTGCACCTAGGCAGGAATAATCCCATGCACCAGGACAGGCTGGGGGTTGACCTGCTGCAAAGTGGCTCTGCAGAGAAGGACCTGGGAGTGCTGGTGGGCAACAAGTTAAACATGAGGCAGCAGTGTGCCCTTGTGGGCCAAGAAGGCCCATGGTATGCTGGGGTGCATTAGGCAGAGTGTTGCCAGCAGGTGGAGGGAGGTGATCCTGCCCCTCTCCTCAGCCCCTGGGGAGGCCTCACCTGGAGTACTGTGTCCAGTTCTGGGCTCCCCAGTACAAGAGAGACATGGCACTCCTGGAGAGAGTCCAGCGGAGGGCTACCAAGAGGATTAGAGGGCTGGAGCACCTCTCCTAGGAAGAAAGACTGCAAGAGCTGGGCCTGTTCAGCCTGGGGGAAGAGAAGCTTGAGAGGCGATCTCATCAACGTGTACAAGCATCTGAAGGGGGAGTGTCAAGAGGATGAGGCCAGCCTCTTCTCCGTGGTGCCCCAGCGACAGGACAAGAGGCAATGGGCACAAACTGAACCACAGGCAGCTCCATCTGAACCTGAGGAAAAACTTCTTCCCTGTGAGAGTGACAGAGCATTGGAACAGGTTGCCCAGAGAGGTAGTGGAGTCTCCTTCGCTGGAGATATTCAAAAGCCGTCTGGATGTGATCCTGGGCAATATGCTCTAGGTGACCCTGCTTGAGCAGGGAGGTTGGACGAGATGATCTCCAGAGGTCCCGTCCAACCTAAACGATTCTGTGATTCTGTGATTCTGTAAAACGCTGTGCATCAGGGCAGGCTGAGAGCTGACCGTCAGAGGAGTGACCCTGAGGAGAAGGGCCTGGACATGACAGGGATGCCATAGGAGCCAGCAGTGCATGCTTGCACTAAATGAGGCCAGCTGCATATGGGGCTGCTTCAGGAAGACCATGGCCACCCAGGCAAGGGCAGTCCCCATCCCCCTTGACTCAGCACTGGTGTGGCCACATCTGGAAGAGTGTGTCCCCGTGTGGGCTGCCCAGTGCTGGAGGAATGGGGAGGACCTGGAGAAGGTCCAGGGGAGGTCTCCCAAGGTGGGGGTAGGGTCCTGAAGCACAAAGCCTGTATGGAGGGGCTGAGGGATGTGGCCTTCTTTAGCCTGGTGAAGGGGAGGCTAAGGGCATTCCAGTAGGAGCCTGGGAGTGCTTGAAGGGTGGTTTCAGAGGTGATGGAGAGTTTCTTGGTAATAGGAAATAGCAAGAGAAGGAGAAAGAGACAAAACAATTATGAGATACATATGAGAAGTTCAGGCTGAACTTTTGGAAACTGGGATGTCACTTGTGCTGTGGTTCAACAGGACACCCAGAGGGAGTTGGTGGGGAGCCCCTGGCTTTGTGTCTGGATGAAAAGCAAGAGAGGCAGAGAGCCATCAGTAAAGGTGGTCAGATGGCTGGGGGAGAGCAAAGTGGGGAAGCAGGCTGGGTGTCTACAGGCTGCAGGGACACAGACACAGGAGGGGGACAGCACAGGGCAGCCTGGGGTGGAGACGACTGAGGGCACTGCCAAGGCTGAAAGCCTCCGACAGGACGGAGGTCTTTGTGCTCTTGGCTTTCTCTGGTGTCTGCCACTGAGGCCAAGGAGACACTGTGTTTTCTGACGGCCCCAGGTCCTCATTACGTCCCCACCCTCAGAGAGCCCAGGAGGTGCTGTCTCATCCTGCACGAAGCCTTGCCACACCCCCACCCTCTCCCTGCCCCACAAAGAGCCCTGAGCCAAGTCGGAGCGAAAGCACCACCCTGTGCAGGGGCTGGGTGTCAGTGCTGGCCCATGCTGTCTGATAACACACAGCAAGGTGGACTTGGTGTCACAGCCACCTGCACATTTCCTTTGCCAACCTGTAACAAGTGCCTCCAACTTTCTGCTCTCCTCAGCCCCTGGGAGGCTTTGTTGGTAATGGTCCTCAGGGGACCCATTAACACTCCCCGAAACTTGGGATTTAATTCTGACTTTAACTTCTTCAGTGTTTTTCTCAGTTCCCTCTCAGTATCTGAGGTTCATGGGCTCAGCACCACATACAACTCGAGGGGGGATTAAAAGGTCAGAAGCCCTAACAAGCCATGCCACTCCCCAGCATTTTCTTGAGGTCTCAGTTCTTGTGAGGCTAAGTGGAGAGCTCTCAGGAGGGCACTTACAAGAGGAAGATTTCAATGAGCGACCAAAAAAAATCGGATGCTGGCTTTCACAGTTTTCTTCTTTTTTCAGCCCCGAGAATCCCTGTTATCCACATTGCTGGATTCCTATTGATTCAGAGGGTCTCCTAATGAAACCCTGGATGTGTAGGAAAGGCAGGATTTCTGGTACGGGACATGTGTGGACAACCCTCCTCCTCCCCTCCCCAGCCCGGCCGGTTCTCCCATCAGCCCCTGGGGACCTACTTCGCTCTTGTTAACATCGAACCCTTTTCCACTCGCCTCTGTAGCTGAGTGTTATAGCTCCTGTGCCCCAAGTCCCACCTGCTTCCCTTAGAGAAGTGGATGTTATCGCTAGGCCACTCTTCTTCATTTTTGAAGGGTCCTGGAGAACAGGAGAGGTGCCTGACGAATGGAAGAAAGCCCATGTCACTCCAGTCTTCAAAAAGGGTAAGAAGGAGGAGCCAGGAATCTACAGGCCTGTCAGCCTCCCCTCCATCCCTGGAAAGGTGATCCTGGAGGTCCTCACTAAGCATGTGGAGGACAAGAAGGTGATCAGGAGGAGTCAGCATGGATTCACCAAAGGGAAATCATGCTTGACCAAGCCTTCCAGGACAGTGAGGTGGATGGAGAACTGGCTGGATGGCCGAGCTCAGAGGGTTGTGGTCAGTGGCACAGTCTAGCTGGAGGCCTGTGGCTAGTGGTGTCCCCCAGGGCTCAGTCCTGGGTCCAGTCTTGTTCAATGTATTCCTCAATGACCTGGAGGAAGGGACAGAGTGCACCCTCAGCAAGTTTGCTGATGATACTAAACTGGGGGGAGAGGCTAACACACCAGAAGGCTGTGCTGCCATTCAGAGGGACCTGGACAGGCTGGAGAGGTGGGCGGAGAGGAACCTCCTGAAGTTCAACAAAGGCAAGTGCAAGGTCCTGCACCTAGGCAGGAATAATCCCATGCACCAGGACAGGCTGGGGGTTGACCTGCTGCAAAGTGGCTCTGCCGAGAAGGACCTGGGAGTGCTGGTGGGCAACAAGTTAAACATGAGGCAGCAGTGCCCTTGTGGCCAAGAAGGCCCATGGTATGCTGGGGTGCATTAGGCAGAGTGTTGCCAGCAGGTGGAGGGAGGTTGATCCTGCCCCTCTCCTCAGCCCTGGGGAGGCCTCACCTGGAGTACTGTGTCCAGTTCTGGGCTCCCCAGGTACAAGAGAGACATGGCACTCTGGAGAGAGTCCAGCGGAGGGCTACCAAGAGGATTAGAGGGCTGGAGCACCTCTCCTAGGAAGAAAGACTGCAAGAGCTGGGCCTGTTCAGCCTGGTGGAAGAGAAGCTTGAGAGGCGATCTCATCAACGTGTACAAGCATCTGAAGGGGGAGTGTCAAGAGGATGAGGCCAGCCTCTTCTCCGTGGTGCCCAGCGACAGGACAAGAGGCAATGGGCACAAACTGAACCACAGGCAGCTCCATCTGAACCTGAGGAAAAACTTCTTCCCTGTGAGAGTGACAGAGCATTGGAACAGGTTGCCCAGAGAGGTAGTGGAGTCTCCTTCGCTGGAGATATTCAAAAGCCGTCTGGATGTGATCCTGGGCAATATGCTCTAGGTGACCCTGCTTGAGCAGGGAGGTTGGACGAGATGATCTCCAGAGGTCCCGTCCAACCTAAACGATTCTGTGATTCTGTGATTCTGTAAAACGCTGTGCATCAGGGCAGGCTGAGAGCTGACCGTCAGAGGAGTGACCCTGAGGAGAAGGGCCTGGACATGACAAGGGATGCCATAGGAGCCAGCAGTGCATGCTTGCACTAATGAGGCCAGCTGCATATGGGGCTGCTTCAGGAAGACCATGGCCACCCAGGCAAGGGCAGTCCCCATCCCCCTTGACTCAGCACTGGTGTGGCCACATCTGGAAGAGTGTGTCCCCGTGTGGGCTGCCCAGTGCTGGAGGAATGGGGAGGACCTGGAGAAGGTCCAGGGGAGGTCTCCCAAGGTGGGGGTAGGGTCCTGAAGCACAAAGCCTGTATGGGAGGGGCTGAGGGATGTGGCCTTCTTTAGCCTGGTGAAGGGGAGGCAAGGGCATTCCAGTAGGAGCCTGGGAGTGCTTGAAGGGTGGTTTCAGAGGTGATGGAGAGTTTCTTGGTAATAGGAAACTAGAAGAGAAAGAGACAAAAACAACAATTATGAGATACATTATGAGAAGTTCAGGCTGAACTTTTGGAAACTGGGATGTCACTTGTGCTGTGGTTCAACAGGACACCCAGAGGGAGTTGGTGGGGGAGCCCCTGGCTTTGTGTCTGGATGAAAGCAGAGAGCAAGAGAGGGCAGAGAGCCATCAGTAAAGGTGGTCAGATGGCTGGGGGAGAGCAAAGTGGGGAAGCAGGCTGGGTGTCTACAGGCTGCAGGGACACAGACACAGGAGGGGGGACAGCACAGGGCAGCCTGGGGTGGAGACGACTGAGGGCACTGCAAGGCTGAAAGCCTCCGACAGGACGGAGGTCTTTGTGCTCTTGGCTTTCTCTGGTGTCTGCCACTGAGGCCAAGGAGACACTGTGTTTCTGACGGCCCCAGGTCCTCATTACGTCCCCACCCTCAGAGAGCCCAGGAGGTGCTGTCTCATCCTGCACGAAGTCTTGCACACCCCCACCCTCTCCCTGCCCCCACAAAGAGCCCTGAGCCAAGTCGGAGCGAAAGCACCACCCTGTGCAGGGGCTGGGTGTCAGTGCTGGCCCATGCTGTCTGATAACACACAGCAAGGTGGACTTGGTGTCACAGCCACCTGCACATTTCCTTTGCCAACCTGTAACAAGTGCCTCCAACTTTCTGCTCTCCTCAGCCCCTGGGAGGCTTTGTTGGTAATGGTCCTCAGGTGGGACCCATTAACACTCCCCGAAACTTGGGATTTAATTCTGACTTTAACTTCTTCAGTGTTTTTCTCAGTTCCCTCTCAGTATCTGAGGTTCATGGGCTCAGCACCACATACACTCGAGGGGGATTAAAAGGTCAGAAGCCCTAACAAGCCATGCCACTCCCCAGCATTTTCTTGAGGTCTCAGTTCTTGTGAGGCTAAGTGGAGAGCTCTCAGGAGGGCACTTACAAGAGGAAGATTTCAATGAGCGACCAAAAAAAAAATCGGATGCTGGCTTTCACAGTTTTCTTCTTTTTTCAGCCCCGAGGAATCCCTGTTATCCACATTGCTGGATTCCTATTGATTCAGAGGGTCTCCTAATGAAACCTGGATGTGTAGGAAAGGCAGGATTTCTGGTACGGGACATGTGTGGACAACCCTCCTCCTCCCCTCCCCAGCCCGGCCGGTTCTCCCATCAGCCCCTGGGGACCTACTTCGCTCTTGTTAACATCGAACCCTTTTCCACTCGCCTCTGTAGCTGAGTGTTATAGCTCCTGTGCCCCAAGTCCCACCTGCTTCCCTTAGAGAAGTGGATGTTATCGCTAGGCCACTCTTCTTCATTTTTGAAGGGTCCTGAGAACAGGAGAGGTGCCTGACGAATGGAAGAAAGCCCATGTCACTCCAGTCTTCAAAAAGGGTAAGAAGGAGGAGCCAGGAATCTACAGGCCTGTCAGCCTCCCCTCCATCCCTGGAAAGGTGATCCTGGAGGTCCTCACTAAGCATGTGGAGGACAAGAAGGTGATCAGGAGGAGTCAGCATGGATTCACCAAAGGGAAATCATGCTTGACCAAGCCTTCCAGGACAGTGAGGTGGATGGAGAACTGGCTGGATGGCCGAGCTCAGAGGGTTGTGGTCAGTGGCACAGTCTAGCTGGAGGCCTGTGGCTAGTGGTGTCCCCCAGGGCTCAGTCCTGGGTCCAGTCTTGTTCAATGTATTCCTCAATGACCTGGAGGAAGGGACAGAGTGCACCCTCAGCAAGTTTGCTGATGATACTAAACTGGGGGAGAGGCTAACACACCAGAAGGCTGTGCTGCCATTCAGAGGGACCTGGACAGGCTGGAGAGGTGGGCGGAGAGGAACCTCCTGAAGTTCAACAAAGGCAAGTGCAAGGTCCTGCACCTAGGCAGGAATAATCCCATGCACCAGGACAGGCTGGGGGTTGACCTGCTGCAAAGTGGCTCTGCAGAGAAGGACCTGGGAGTGCTGGTGGGCAACAAGTTAAACATGAGGCAGCAGTGTGCCCTTGTGGCCAAGAAGGGCCCATGGTATGCTGGGGTGCATTAGGCAGAGTGTTGCCAGCAGGTGGAGGGAGGTGATCCTGCCCCTCTCCTCAGCCCTGGGGAGGCCTCACCTGGAGTACTGTGTCCAGTTCTGGGCTCCCCAGTACAAGAGAGACATGGCACTCCTGGAGAGAGTCCAGCGGAGGGCTACCAAGAGGATTAGAGGGCCTGGAGCACCTCTCCTAGGAAGAAAGACTGCAAGAGCTGGGCCTGTTCAGCCTGGGGAAGAGAAGCTTGAGAGGCGATCTCATCAACGTGTACAAGCATCTGAAGGGGGAGTGTCAAGAGGATGAGGGCCAGCCTCTTCTCCGTGGTGCCCAGCGACAGGACAAGAGGCAATGGGCACAAACTGAACCACAGGCAGCTCCATCTGAACCTGAGGAAAAACTTCTTCCCTGTGAGAGTGACAGAGCATTGGAACAGGTTGCCCAGAGAGGTAGTGGAGTCTCCTTCGCTGGAGATATTCAAAAGCCGTCTGGATGTGATCCTGGGCAATATGCTCTAGGTGACCCTGCTTGAGCAGGGAGGTTGGACGAGATGATCTCCAGAGGTCCCGTCCAACCTAAACGATTCTGTGATTCTGTGATTCTGTAAAACGCTGTGCATCAGGGCAGGCTGAGAGCTGACCGTCAGAGGAGTGACCCTGAGGAGAAGGGCCTGGACATGACAAGGGATGCCATAGGAGCCAGCAGTGCATGCTTGCACTAATGAGGCCAGCTGCATATGGGGCTGCTTCAGGAAGACCATGGCCACCCAGGCAAGGGCAGTCCCCATCCCCTTGACTCAGCACTGGTGTGGCCACATCTGGAAGAGTGTGTCCCCGTGTGGGCTGCCCAGTGCTGGAGGAATGGGGAGGACCTGGAGAAGGTCCAGGGAGGTCTCCCAGGTGGGGGTAGGGTCCTGAAGCACAAAGCCTGTATGGAGGGGCTGAGGGATGTGGCCTTCTTTAGCCTGGTGAAGGGGAGGCTAAGGGCATTCCAGTAGGAGCCTGGGAGTGCTTGAAGGGTGGTTTCAGAGGTGATGGAGAGTTTCTTGGTAATAGGAAATAGCAAGAGAAGGAGAAAGAGACAAAACAATTATGAGATACATTATGAGAAGTTCAGGCTGAACTTTTGGAAACTGGGATGTCACTTGTGCTGTGGTTCAACAGGACACCCAGAGGGAGTTGGTGGGGAGCCCCTGGCTTTGTGTCTGGATGAAAAGCAAGAGAGGGCAGAGAGCCATCAGTAAAGGTGGTCAGATGGCTGGGGGAGAGCAAAGTGGGGAAGCAGGCTGGGTGTCTACAGGCTGCAGGGACACAGACACAGGAGGGGGACAGCACAGGGCAGCCTGGGGTGGAGACGACTGAGGGCACTGCCAAGGCTGAAAGCCTCCGACAGGACGGAGGTCTTTGTGCTCTTGGCTTTCTCTGGTGTCTGCCACTGAGGCCAAGGAGACACTGTGTTTCTGACGGCCCCAGGTCCTCATTACGTCCCCACCCTCAGAGAGCCCAGGAGGTGCTGTCTCATCCTGCACGAAGTCTTGCACACCCCCACCCTCTCCCTGCCCCCACAAAGAGCCCTGAGCCAAGTCGGAGCGAAAGCACCACCCTGTGCAGGGGCTGGGTGTCAGTGCTGGCCCATGCTGTCTGATAACACACAGCAAGGTGGACTTGGTGTCACAGCCACCTGCACATTTCCTTTGCCAACCTGTAACAAGTGCCTCCAACTTTCTGCTCTCCTCAGCCCCTGGGAGGCTTTGTTGGTAATGGTCCTCAGGGGACCCATTAACACTCCCCGAAACTTGGGATTTAATTCTGACTTTAACTTCTTCAGTGTTTTTCTCAGTTCCCTCTCAGTATCTGAGGTTCATGGGCTCAGCACCACATACACTCGAGGGGGATTAAAAGGTCAGAAGCCCTAACAAGCCATGCCACTCCCCAGCATTTTCTTGAGGTCTCAGTTCTTGTGAGGCTAAGTGGAGAGCTCTCAGGAGGGCACTTACAAGAGGAAGATTTCAATGAGCGACCAAAAAAAAATCGGATGCTGGCTTTCACAGTTTTTCTTCTTTTTTCAGCCCCGAGAATCCCTGTTATCCACATTGCTGGATTCCTATTGATTCAGAGGGTCTCCTAATGAAACCTGGATGTGTAGGAAAGGCAGGATTTCTGGTACGGGACATGTGTGGACAACCCTCCTCCTCCCCTCCCCAGCCCGGCCGGTTCTCCCATCAGCCCCTGGGGACCTACTTCGCTCTTGTTAACATCGAACCCTTTTCCACTCGCCTCTGTAGCTGAGTGTTATAGCTCCTGTGCCCCAAGTC
The DNA here is from genome assembly GCF_040807025.1 of Struthio camelus. Lineage (NCBI taxonomy): Eukaryota > Metazoa > Chordata > Aves > Struthioniformes > Struthionidae > Struthio > Struthio camelus. The sequence continues at coordinate 9,679 of NW_027182685.1, forward strand.
CCACCTGCTTCCCTTAGAGAAGTGGATGTTATCGCTAGGCCACTCTTCTTCATTTTTGAAGGGTCCTGGAGAACAGGAGAGGTGCCTGACGAATGGAAGAAAGCCCATGTCACTCCAGTCTTCAAAAAGGGTAAGAAGGAGGAGCCAGGAATCTACAGGCCTGTCAGCCTCCCCTCCATCCCTGGAAAGGTGATCCTGGAGGTCCTCACTAAGCATGTGGAGGACAAGAAGGTGATCAGGAGGAGTCAGCATGGATTCACCAAAGGGAAATCATGCTTGACCAAGCCTTCCAGGACAGTGAGGTGGATGGAGAACTGGCTGGATGGCCGAGCTCAGAGGGTTGTGGTCAGTGGCACAGTCTAGCTGGAGGCCTGTGGCTAGTGGTGTCCCCCAGGGCTCAGTCCTGGGTCCAGTCTTGTTCAATGTATTCCTCAATGACCTGGAGGAAGGGACAGAGTGCACCCTCAGCAAGTTTGCTGATGATACTAAACTGGGGGAGAGGCTAACACACCAGAAGGCTGTGCTGCCATTCAGAGGGACCTGGACAGGCTGGAGAGGTGGGCGGAGAGGAACCTCCTGAAGTTCAACAAAGGCAAGTGCAAGGTCCTGCACCTAGGCAGGAATAATCCCATGCACCAGGACAGGCTGGGGGTTGACCTGCTGCAAAGTGGCTCTGCCGAGAAGGACCTGGGAGTGCTGGTGGGCAACAAGTTAAACATGAGGCAGCAGTGTGCCCTTGTGGCCAAGAAGGCCCATGGTATGCTGGGGGTGCATTAGGCAGAGTGTTGCCAGCAGGTGGAGGGAGGTGATCCTGCCCCTCTCCTCAGCCCTGGGGAGGCCTCACCTGGAGTACTGTGTCCAGTTCTGGGCTCCCCAGTACAAGAGAGACATGGCACTCCTGGAGAGAGTCCAGCGGAGGGCTACCAAGAGGATTAGAGGGCTGGAGCACCTCTCCTAGGAAGAAAGACTGCAAGAGCTGGGCCTGTTCAGCCTGGGGAAGAGAAGCTTGAGAGGCGATCTCATCAACGTGTACAAGCATCTGAAGGGGGAGTGTCAAGAGGATGAGGCAGCCTCTTCTCCGTGGTGCCCAGCGACAGGACAAGAGGCAATGGGCACAAACTGAACCACAGGCAGCTCCATCTGAACCTGAGGAAAAACTTCTTCCCTGTGAGAGTGACAGAGCATTGGAACAGGTTGCCCAGAGAGGTAGTGGAGTCTCCTTCGCTGGAGATATTCAAAAGCCGTCTGGATGTGATCCTGGGCAATATGCTCTAGGTGACCCTGCTTGAGCAGGGAGGTTGGACGAGATGATCTCCAGAGGTCCCGTCCAACCTAAACGATTCTGTGATTCTGTGATTCTGTAAAACGCTGTGCATCAGGGCAGGCTGAGAGCTGACCGTCAGAGGAGTGACCCTGAGGAGAAGGGCCTGGACATGACAAGGGATGCCATAGGAGCCAGCAGTGCATGCTTGCACTAATGAGGCCAGCTGCATATGGGGCTGCTTCAGGAAGACCATGGCCACCCAGGCAAGGGCAGTCCCCATCCCCCTTGACTCAGCACTGGTGTGGCCACATCTGGAAGAGTGTGTCCCCGTGTGGGCTGCCCAGTGCTGGAGGAATGGGGAGGACCTGGAGAAGGTCCAGGGGAGGTCTCCCAAGGTGGGGGTAGGGTCCTGAAGCACAAAGCCTGTATGGAGGGGCTGAGGGATGTGGCCTTCTTTAGCCTGGTGAAGGGGAGGCTAAGGGCATTCCAGTAGGAGCCTGGGAGTGCTTGAAGGGTGGTTTCAGAGGTGATGGAGAGTTTCTTGGTAATAGGAAATAGCAAGAGAAGGAGAAAGAGACAAAACAATTATGAGATACATTATGAGAAGTTCAGGCTGAACTTTTGGAAACTGGGATGTCACTTGTGCTGTGGTTCAACAGGACACCCAGAGGGAGTTGGTGGGGAGCCCCTGGCTTTGTGTCTGGATGAAAAGCAAGAGAGGGCAGAGAGCCATCAGTAAAGGTGGTCAGATGGCTGGGGGAGAGCAAAGTGGGGAAGCAGGCTGGGTGTCTACAGGCTGCAGGGACACAGACACAGGAGGGGGACAGCACAGGGCAGCCTGGGGTGGAGACGACTGAGGGCACTGCCAAGGCTGAAAGCCTCCGACAGGACGGAGGTCTTTGTGCTCTTGGCTTTCTCTGGTGTCTGCCACTGAGGCCAAGGAGACACTGTGTTTCTGACGGCCCCAGGTCCTCATTACGTCCCCACCCTCAGAGAGCCCAGGAGGTGCTGTCTCATCCTGCACGAAGTCTTGCACACCCCCACCCTCTCCCTGCCCCCACAAAGAGCCCTGAGCCAAGTCGGAGCGAAAGCACCACCCTGTGCAGGGGCTGGGTGTCAGTGCTGGCCCATGCTGTCTGATAACACACAGCAAGGTGGACTTGGTGTCACAGCCACCTGCACATTTCCTTTGCCAACCTGTAACAAGTGCCTCCAACTTTCTGCTCTCCTCAGCCCCTGGGAGGCTTTGTTGGTAATGGTCCTCAGGGGGACCCATTAACACTCCCCGAAACTTGGGATTTAATTCTGACTTTAACTTCTTCAGTGTTTTTCTCAGTTCCCTCTCAGTATCTGAGGTTCATGGGCTCAGCACCACATACACTCGAGGGGGGATTAAAAGGTCAGAAGCCCTAACAAGCCATGCCACTCCCCAGCATTTTCTTGAGGTCTCAGTTCTTGTGAGGCTAAGTGGAGAGCTCTCAGGAGGGCACTTACAAGAGGAAGATTTCAATGAGCGACCAAAAAAAAATCGGATGCTGGCTTTCACAGTTTTCTTCTTTTTTCAGCCCCGAGAATCCCTGTTATCCACATTGCTGGATTCCTATTGATTCAGAGGGTCTCCTAATGAAACCTGGATGTGTAGGAAAGGCAGGATTTCTGGTACGGGACATGTGTGGACAACCCTCCTCCTCCCCTCCCCAGCCCGGCCGGTTCTCCCATCAGCCCCTGGGGACCTACTTCGCTCTTGTTAACATCGAACCCTTTTCCACTCGCCTCTGTAGCTGAGTGTTATAGCTCCTGTGCCCCAAGTCCCACCTGCTTCCCTTAGAGAAGTGGATGTTATCGCTAGGCCACTCTTCTTCATTTTTGAAGGGTCCTGGAGAACAGGAGAGGTGCCTGACGAATGGAAGAAAGCCCATGTCACTCCAGTCTTCAAAAAGGGTAAGAAGGAGGAGCCAGGAATCTACAGGCCTGTCAGCCTCCCCTCCATCCCTGGAAAGGTGATCCTGGAGGTCCTCACTAAGCATGTGGAGGACAAGAAGGTGATCAGGAGGAGTCAGCATGGATTCACCAAAGGGAAATCATGCTTGACCAAGCCTTCCAGGACAGTGAGGTGGATGGAGAACTGGCTGGATGGCCGAGCTCAGAGGGTTGTGGTCAGTGGCACAGTCTAGCTGGAGGCCTGTGGCTAGTGGTGTCCCCCAGGGCTCAGTCCTGGGTCCAGTCTTGTTCAATGTATTCCTCAATGACCTGGAGGAAGGGACAGAGTGCACCCTCAGCAAGTTTGCTGATGATACTAAACTGGGGGGAGAGGCTAACACACCAGAAGGCTGTGCTGCCATTCAGAGGGACCTGGACAGGCTGGAGAGGTGGGCGGAGAGGAACCTCCTGAAGTTCAACAAAGGCAAGTGCAAGGTCCTGCACCTAGGCAGGAATAATCCCATGCACCAGGACAGGCTGGGGGTTGACCTGCTGCAAAGTGGCTCTGCCGAGAAGGACCTGGGAGTGCTGGTGGGCAACAAGTTAAACATGAGGCAGCAGTGTGCCCTTGTGGCCAAGAAGGCCCATGGTATGCTGGGGTGCATTAGGCAGAGTGTTGCCAGCAGGTGGAGGGAGGTGATCCTGCCCCTCTCCTCAGCCCTGGGGAGGCCTCACCTGGAGTACTGTGTCCAGTTCTGGGCTCCCCAGTACAAGAGAGACATGGCACTCCTGGAGAGAGTCCAGCGGAGGGCTACCAAGAGGATTAGAGGGCTGGAGCACCTCTCCTAGGAAGAAAGACTGCAAGAGCTGGGCCTGTTCAGCCTGGGGAAGAGAAGCTTGAGAGGCGATCTCATCAACGTGTACAAGCATCTGAAGGGGGAGTGTCAAGAGGATGAGGCCAGCCTCTTCTCCGTGGTGCCCAGCGACAGGACAAGAGGCAATGGGCACAAACTGAACCACAGGCAGCTCCATCTGAACCTGAGGAAAAACTTCTTCCCTGTGAGAGTGACAGAGCATTGGAACAGGTTGCCCAGAGAGGTAGTGGAGTCTCCTTCGCTGGAGATATTCAAAAGCCGTCTGGATGTGATCCTGGGCAATATGCTCTAGGTGACCCTGCTTGAGCAGGGAGGTTGGACGAGATGATCTCCAGAGGTCCCGTCCAACCTAAACGATTCTGTGATTCTGTGATTCTGTAAAACGCTGTGCATCAGGGCAGGCTGAGAGCTGACCGTCAGAGGAGTGACCCTGAGGAGAAGGGCCTGGACATGACAAGGGATGCCATAGGAGCCAGCAGTGCATGCTTGCACTAATGAGGCCAGCTGCATATGGGGCTGCTTCAGGAAGACCATGGCCACCCAGGCAAGGGCAGTCCCCATCCCCCTTGACTCAGCACTGGTGTGGCCACATCTGGAAGAGTGTGTCCCCGTGTGGGCTGCCCAGTGCTGGAGGAATGGGGAGGACCTGGAGAAGGTCCAGGGGAGGTCTCCCAAGGTGGGGGTAGGGTCCTGAAGCACAAAGCCTGTATGGAGGGGCTGAGGGATGTGGCCTTCTTTAGCCTGGTGAAGGGGAGGCTAAGGGCATTCCAGTAGGAGCCTGGGAGTGCTTGAAGGGTGGTTTCAGAGGTGATGGAGAGTTTCTTGGTAATAGGAAATAGCAAGAGAAGGAGAAAGAGACAAAACAATTATGAGATACATTATGAGAAGTTCAGGCTGAACTTTTGGAAACTGGGATGTCACTTGTGCTGTGGTTCAACAGGACACCCAGAGGGAGTTGGTGGGGAGCCCCTGGCTTTGTGTCTGGATGAAAAGCAAGAGAGGGCAGAGAGCCATCAGTAAAGGTGGTCAGATGGCTGGGGGAGAGCAAAGTGGGGAAGCAGGCTGGGTGTCTACAGGCTGCAGGGACACAGACACAGGAGGGGGACAGCACAGGGCAGCCTGGGGTGGAGACGACTGAGGGCACTGCCAAGGCTGAAAGCCTCCGACAGGACGGAGGTCTTTGTGCTCTTGGCTTTCTCTGGTGTCTGCCACTGAGGCCAAGGAGACACTGTGTTTCTGACGGCCCCAGGTCCTCATTACGTCCCCACCCTCAGAGAGCCCAGGAGGTGCTGTCTCATCCTGCACGAAGTCTTGCACACCCCCACCCTCTCCCTGCCCCCACAAAGAGCCCTGAGCCAAGTCGGAGCGAAAGCACCACCCTGTGCAGGGGCTGGGTGTCAGTGCTGGCCCATGCTGTCTGATAACACACAGCAAGGTGGACTTGGTGTCACAGCCACCTGCACATTTCCTTTGCCAACCTGTAACAAGTGCCTCCAACTTTCTGCTCTCCTCAGCCCCTGGGAGGCTTTGTTGGTAATGGTCCTCAGGGGGACCCATTAACACTCCCCGAAACTTGGGATTTAATTCTGACTTTAACTTCTTCAGTGTTTTTCTCAGTTCCCTCTCAGTATCTGAGGTTCATGGGCTCAGCACCACATACACTCGAGGGGGGATTAAAAGGTCAGAAGCCCTAACAAGCCATGCCACTCCCCAGCATTTTCTTGAGGTCTCAGTTCTTGTGAGGCTAAGTGGAGAGCTCTCAGGAGGGCACTTACAAGAGGAAGATTTCAATGAGCGACCAAAAAAAAATCGGATGCTGGCTTTCACAGTTTTCTTCTTTTTTCAGCCCCGAGAATCCCTGTTATCCACATTGCTGGATTCCTATTGATTCAGAGGGTCTCCTAATGAAACCTGGATGTGTAGGAAAGGCAGGATTTCTGGTACGGGACATGTGTGGACAACCCTCCTCCTCCCCTCCCCAGCCCGGCCGGTTCTCCCATCAGCCCCTGGGGACCTACTTCGCTCTTGTTAACATCGAACCCTTTTCCACTCGCCTCTGTAGCTGAGTGTTATAGCTCCTGTGCCCCAAGTCCCACCTGCTTCCCTTAGAGAAGTGGATGTTATCGCTAGGCCACTCTTCTTCATTTTTGAAGGGTCCTGGAGAACAGGAGAGGTGCCTGACGAATGGAAGAAAGCCCATGTCACTCCAGTCTTCAAAAAGGGTAAGAAGGAGGAGCCAGGAATCTACAGGCCTGTCAGCCTCCCCTCCATCCCTGGAAAGGTGATCCTGGAGGTCCTCACTAAGCATGTGGAGGACAAGAAGGTGATCAGGAGGAGTCAGCATGGATTCACCAAAGGGAAATCATGCTTGACCAAGCCTTCCAGGACAGTGAGGTGGATGGAGAACTGGCTGGATGGCCGAGCTCAGAGGGTTGTGGTCAGTGGCACAGTCTAGCTGGAGGCCTGTGGCTAGTGGTGTCCCCCAGGGCTCAGTCCTGGGTCCAGTCTTGTTCAATGTATTCCTCAATGACCTGGAGGAAGGGACAGAGTGCACCCTCAGCAAGTTTGCTGATGATACTAAACTGGGGGGAGAGGCTAACACACCAGAAGGCTGTGCTGCCATTCAGAGGGACCTGGACAGGCTGGAGAGGTGGGCGGAGAGGAACCTCCTGAAGTTCAACAAAGGCAAGTGCAAGGTCCTGCACCTAGGCAGGAATAATCCCATGCACCAGGACAGGCTGGGGGTTGACCTGCTGCAAAGTGGCTCTGCCGAGAAGGACCTGGGAGTGCTGGTGGGCAACAAGTTAAACATGAGGCAGCAGTGTGCCCTTGTGGCCAAGAAGGCCCATGGTATGCTGGGGTGCATTAGGCAGAGTGTTGCCAGCAGGTGGAGGGAGGTGATCCTGCCCCTCTCCTCAGCCCTGGGGAGGCCTCACCTGGAGTACTGTGTCCAGTTCTGGGCTCCCCAGTACAAGAGAGACATGGCACTCCTGGAGAGAGTCCAGCGGAGGGCTACCAAGAGGATTAGAGGGCTGGAGCACCTCTCCTAGGAAGAAAGACTGCAAGAGCTGGGCCTGTTCAGCCTGGGGAAGAGAAGCTTGAGAGGCGATCTCATCAACGTGTACAAGCATCTGAAGGGGGAGTGTCAAGAGGATGAGGCCAGCCTCTTCTCCGTGGTGCCCAGCGACAGGACAAGAGGCAATGGGCACAAACTGAACCACAGGCAGCTCCATCTGAACCTGAGGAAAAACTTCTTCCCTGTGAGAGTGACAGAGCATTGGAACAGGTTGCCCAGAGAGGTAGTGGAGTCTCCTTCGCTGGAGATATTCAAAAGCCGTCTGGATGTGATCCTGGGCAATATGCTCTAGGTGACCCTGCTTGAGCAGGGAGGTTGGACGAGATGATCTCCAGAGGTCCCGTCCAACCTAAACGATTCTGTGATTCTGTGATTCTGTAAAACGCTGTGCATCAGGGCAGGCTGAGAGCTGACCGTCAGAGGAGTGACCCTGAGGAGAAGGGCCTGGACATGACAAGGGATGCCATAGGAGCCAGCAGTGCATGCTTGCACTAATGAGGCCAGCTGCATATGGGGCTGCTTCAGGAAGACCATGGCCACCCAGGCAAGGGCAGTCCCCATCCCCCTTGACTCAGCACTGGTGTGGCCACATCTGGAAGAGTGTGTCCCCGTGTGGGCTGCCCAGTGCTGGAGGAATGGGGAGGACCTGGAGAAGGTCCAGGGGAGGTCTCCCAAGGTGGGGGTAGGGTCCTGAAGCACAAAGCCTGTATGGAGGGGCTGAGGGATGTGGCCTTCTTTAGCCTGGTGAAGGGGAGGCTAAGGGCATTCCAGTAGGAGCCTGGGAGTGCTTGAAGGGTGGTTTCAGAGGTGATGGAGAGTTTCTTGGTAATAGGAAATAGCAAGAGAAGGAGAAAGAGACAAAACAATTATGAGATACATTATGAGAAGTTCAGGCTGAACTTTTGGAAACTGGGATGTCACTTGTGCTGTGGTTCAACAGGACACCCAGAGGGAGTTGGTGGGGAGCCCCTGGCTTTGTGTCTGGATGAAAAGCAAGAGAGGGCAGAGAGCCATCAGTAAAGGTGGTCAGATGGCTGGGGGAGAGCAAAGTGGGGAAGCAGGCTGGGTGTCTACAGGCTGCAGGGACACAGACACAGGAGGGGGACAGCACAGGGCAGCCTGGGGTGGAGACGACTGAGGGCACTGCCAAGGCTGAAAGCCTCCGACAGGACGGAGGTCTTTGTGCTCTTGGCTTTCTCTGGTGTCTGCCACTGAGGCCAAGGAGACACTGTGTTTCTGACGGCCCCAGGTCCTCATTACGTCCCCACCCTCAGAGAGCCCAGGAGGTGCTGTCTCATCCTGCACGAAGTCTTGCACACCCCCACCCTCTCCCTGCCCCCACAAAGAGCCCTGAGCCAAGTCGGAGCGAAAGCACCACCCTGTGCAGGGGCTGGGTGTCAGTGCTGGCCCATGCTGTCTGATAACACACAGCAAGGTGGACTTGGTGTCACAGCCACCTGCACATTTCCTTTGCCAACCTGTAACAAGTGCCTCCAACTTTCTGCTCTCCTCAGCCCCTGGGAGGCTTTGTTGGTAATGGTCCTCAGGGGGACCCATTAACACTCCCCGAAACTTGGGATTTAATTCTGACTTTAACTTCTTCAGTGTTTTTCTCAGTTCCCTCTCAGTATCTGAGGTTCATGGGCTCAGCACCACATACACTCGAGGGGGGATTAAAAGGTCAGAAGCCCTAACAAGCCATGCCACTCCCCAGCATTTTCTTGAGGTCTCAGTTCTTGTGAGGCTAAGTGGAGAGCTCTCAGGAGGGCACTTACAAGAGGAAGATTTCAATGAGCGACCAAAAAAAAATCGGATGCTGGCTTTCACAGTTTTCTTCTTTTTTCAGCCCCGAGAATCCCTGTTATCCACATTGCTGGATTCCTATTGATTCAGAGGGTCTCCTAATGAAACCTGGATGTGTAGGAAAGGCAGGATTTCTGGTACGGGACATGTGTGGACAACCCTCCTCCTCCCCTCCCCAGCCCGGCCGGTTCTCCCATCAGCCCCTGGGGACCTACTTCGCTCTTGTTAACATCGAACCCTTTTCCACTCGCCTCTGTAGCTGAGTGTTATAGCTCCTGTGCCCCAAGTCCCACCTGCTTCCCTTAGAGAAGTGGATGTTATCGCTAGGCCACTCTTCTTCATTTTTGAAGGGTCCTGGAGAACAGGAGAGGTGCCTGACGAATGGAAGAAAGCCCATGTCACTCCAGTCTTCAAAAAGGGTAAGAAGGAGGAGCCAGGAATCTACAGGCCTGTCAGCCTCCCCTCCATCCCTGGAAAGGTGATCCTGGAGGTCCTCACTAAGCATGTGGAGGACAAGAAGGTGATCAGGAGGAGTCAGCATGGATTCACCAAAGGGAAATCATGCTTGACCAAGCCTTCCAGGACAGTGAGGTGGATGGAGAACTGGCTGGATGGCCGAGCTCAGAGGGTTGTGGTCAGTGGCACAGTCTAGCTGGAGGCCTGTGGCTAGTGGTGTCCCCCAGGGCTCAGTCCTGGGTCCAGTCTTGTTCAATGTATTCCTCAATGACCTGGAGGAAGGGACAGAGTGCACCCTCAGCAAGTTTGCTGATGATACTAAACTGGGGGGAGAGGCTAACACACCAGAAGGCTGTGCTGCCATTCAGAGGGACCTGGACAGGCTGGAGAGGTGGGCGGAGAGGAACCTCCTGAAGTTCAACAAAGGCAAGTGCAAGGTCCTGCACCTAGGCAGGAATAATCCCATGCACCAGGACAGGCTGGGGGTTGACCTGCTGCAAAGTGGCTCTGCCGAGAAGGACCTGGGAGTGCTGGTGGGCAACAAGTTAAACATGAGGCAGCAGTGTGCCCTTGTGGCCAAGAAGGCCCATGGTATGCTGGGGTGCATTAGGCAGAGTGTTGCCAGCAGGTGGAGGGAGGTGATCCTGCCCCTCTCCTCAGCCCTGGGGAGGCCTCACCTGGAGTACTGTGTCCAGTTCTGGGCTCCCCAGTACAAGAGAGACATGGCACTCCTGGAGAGAGTCCAGCGGAGGGCTACCAAGAGGATTAGAGGGCTGGAGCACCTCTCCTAGGAAGAAAGACTGCAAGAGCTGGGCCTGTTCAGCCTGGGGAAGAGAAGCTTGAGAGGCGATCTCATCAACGTGTACAAGCATCTGAAGGGGGAGTGTCAAGAGGATGAGGCCAGCCTCTTCTCCGTGGTGCCCAGCGACAGGACAAGAGGCAATGGGCACAAACTGAACCACAGGCAGCTCCATCTGAACCTGAGGAAAAACTTCTTCCCTGTGAGAGTGACAGAGCATTGGAACAGGTTGCCCAGAGAGGTAGTGGAGTCTCCTTCGCTGGAGATATTCAAAAGCCGTCTGGATGTGATCCTGGGCAATATGCTCTAGGTGACCCTGCTTGAGCAGGGAGGTTGGACGAGATGATCTCCAGAGGTCCCGTCCAACCTAAACGATTCTGTGATTCTGTGATTCTGTAAAACGCTGTGCATCAGGGCAGGCTGAGAGCTGACCGTCAGAGGAGTGACCCTGAGGAGAAGGGCCTGGACATGACAAGGGATGCCATAGGAGCCAGCAGTGCATGCTTGCACTAATGAGGCCAGCTGCATATGGGGCTGCTTCAGGAAGACCATGGCCACCCAGGCAAGGGCAGTCCCCATCCCCCTTGACTCAGCACTGGTGTGGCCACATCTGGAAGAGTGTGTCCCCGTGTGGGCTGCCCAGTGCTGGAGGAATGGGGAGGACCTGGAGAAGGTCCAGGGGAGGTCTCCCAAGGTGGGGGTAGGGTCCTGAAGCACAAAGCCTGTATGGAGGGGCTGAGGGATGTGGCCTTCTTTAGCCTGGTGAAGGGGAGGCTAAGGGCATTCCAGTAGGAGCCTGGGAGTGCTTGAAGGGTGGTTTCAGAGGTGATGGAGAGTTTCTTGGTAATAGGAAATAGCAAGAGAAGGAGAAAGAGACAAAACAATTATGAGATACATTATGAGAAGTTCAGGCTGAACTTTTGGAAACTGGGATGTCACTTGTGCTGTGGTTCAACAGGACACCCAGAGGGAGTTGGTGGGGAGCCCCTGGCTTTGTGTCTGGATGAAAAGCAAGAGAGGGCAGAGAGCCATCAGTAAAGGTGGTCAGATGGCTGGGGGAGAGCAAAGTGGGGAAGCAGGCTGGGTGTCTACAGGCTGCAGGGACACAGACACAGGAGGGGGACAGCACAGGGCAGCCTGGGGTGGAGACGACTGAGGGCACTGCCAAGGCTGAAAGCCTCCGACAGGACGGAGGTCTTTGTGCTCTTGGCTTTCTCTGGTGTCTGCCACTGAGGCCAAGGAGACACTGTGTTTCTGACGGCCCCAGGTCCTCATTACGTCCCCACCCTCAGAGAGCCCAGGAGGTGCTGTCTCATCCTGCACGAAGTCTTGCACACCCCCACCCTCTCCCTGCCCCCACAAAGAGCCCTGAGCCAAGTCGGAGCGAAAGCACCACCCTGTGCAGGGGCTGGGTGTCAGTGCTGGCCCATGCTGTCTGATAACACACAGCAAGGTGGACTTGGTGTCACAGCCACCTGCACATTTCCTTTGCCAACCTGTAACAAGTGCCTCCAACTTTCTGCTCTCCTCAGCCCCTGGGAGGCTTTGTTGGTAATGGTCCTCAGGGGGACCCATTAACACTCCCCGAAACTTGGGATTTAATTCTGACTTTAACTTCTTCAGTGTTTTTCTCAGTTCCCTCTCAGTATCTGAGGTTCATGGGCTCAGCACCACATACACTCGAGGGGGGATTAAAAGGTCAGAAGCCCTAACAAGCCATGCCACTCCCCAGCATTTTCTTGAGGTCTCAGTTCTTGTGAGGCTAAGTGGAGAGCTCTCAGGAGGGCACTTACAAGAGGAAGATTTCAATGAGCGACCAAAAAAAAATCGGATGCTGGCTTTCACAGTTTTCTTCTTTTTTCAGCCCCGAGAATCCCTGTTATCCACATTGCTGGATTCCTATTGATTCAGAGGGTCTCCTAATGAAACCTGGATGTGTAGGAAAGGCAGGATTTCTGGTACGGGACATGTGTGGACAACCCTCCTCCTCCCCTCCCCAGCCCGGCCAGTTCTCCCATCAGCCCCTGGGGACCTACTTCGCTCTTGTTAACATCGAACCCTTTTCCACTCGCCTCTGTAGCTGAGTGTTATAGCTCCTGTGCCCCAAGTCCCACCTGCTTCCCTTAGAGAAGTGGATGTTATCGCTAGGCCACTCTTCTTCATTTTTGAAGGGTCCTGGAGAACAGGAGAGGTGCCTGACGAATGGAAGAAAGCCCATGTCACTCCAGTCTTCAAAAAGGGTAAGAAGGAGGAGCCAGGAATCTACAGGCCTGTCAGCCTCCCCTCCATCCCTGGAAAGGTGATCCTGGAGGTCCTCACTAAGCATGTGGAGGACAAGAAGGTGATCAGGAGGAGTCAGCATGGATTCACCAAAGGGAAATCATGCTTGACCAAGCCTTCCAGGACAGTGAGGTGGATGGAGAACTGGCTGGATGGCCGAGCTCAGAGGGTTGTGGTCAGTGGCACAGTCTAGCTGGAGGCCTGTGGCTAGTGGTGTCCCCCAGGGCTCAGTCCTGGGTCCAGTCTTGTTCAATGTATTCCTCAATGACCTGGAGGAAGGGACAGAGTGCACCCTCAGCAAGTTTGCTGATGATACTAAACTGGGGGGAGAGGCTAACACACCAGAAGGCTGTGCTGCCATTCAGAGGGACCTGGACAGGCTGGAGAGGTGGGCGGAGAGGAACCTCCTGAAGTTCAACAAAGGCAAGTGCAAGGTCCTGCACCTAGGCAGGAATAATCCCATGCACCAGGACAGGCTGGGGGTTGACCTGCTGCAAAGTGGCTCTGCAGAGAAGGACCTGGGAGTGCTGGTGGGCAACAAGTTAAACATGAGGCAGCAGTGTGCCCTTGTGGCCAAGAAGGCCCATGGTATGCTGGGGTGCATTAGGCAGAGTGTTGCCAGCAGGTGGAGGGAGGTGATCCTGCCCCTCTCCTCAGCCCTGGGGAGGCCTCACCTGGAGTACTGTGTCCAGTTCTGGGCTCCCCAGTACAAGAGAGACATGGCACTCCTGGAGAGAGTCCAGCGGAGGGCTACCAAGAGGATTAGAGGGCTGGAGCACCTCTCCTAGGAAGAAAGACTGCAAGAGCTGGGCCTGTTCAGCCTGGGGAAGAGAAGCTTGAGAGGCGATCTCATCAACGTGTACAAGCATCTGAAGGGGGAGTGTCAAGAGGATGAGGCCAGCCTCTTCTCCGTGGTGCCCAGCGACAGGACAAGAGGCAATGGGCACAAACTGAACCACAGGCAGCTCCATCTGAACCTGAGGAAAAACTTCTTCCCTGTGAGAGTGACAGAGCATTGGAACAGGTTGCCCAGAGAGGTAGTGGAGTCTCCTTCGCTGGAGATATTCAAAAGCCGTCTGGATGTGATCCTGGGCAATATGCTCTAGGTGACCCTGCTTGAGCAGGGAGGTTGGACGAGATGATCTCCAGAGGTCCCGTCCAACCTAAACGATTCTGTGATTCTGTGATTCTGTAAAACGCTGTGCATCAGGGCAGGCTGAGAGCTGACCGTCAGAGGAGTGACCCTGAGGAGAAGGGCCTGGACATGACAAGGGATGCCATAGGAGCCAGCAGTGCATGCTTGCACTAATGAGGCCAGCTGCATATGGGGCTGCTTCAGGAAGACCATGGCCACCCAGGCAAGGGCAGTCCCCATCCCCCTTGACTCAGCACTGGTGTGGCCACATCTGGAAGAGTGTGTCCCCGTGTGGGCTGCCCAGTGCTGGAGGAATGGGGAGGACCTGGAGAAGGTCCAGGGGAGGTCTCCCAAGGTGGGGGTAGGGTCCTGAAGCACAAAGCCTGTATGGAGGGGCTGAGGGATGTGGCCTTCTTTAGCCTGGTGAAGGGGAGGCTAAGGGCATTCCAGTAGGAGCCTGGGAGTGCTTGAAGGGTGGTTTCAGAGGTGATGGAGAGTTTCTTGGTAATAGGAAATAGCAAGAGAAGGAGAAAGAGACAAAACAATTATGAGATACATTATGAGAAGTTCAGGCTGAACTTTTGGAAACTGGGATGTCACTTGTGCTGTGGTTCAACAGGACACCCAGAGGGAGTTGGTGGGGAGCCCCTGGCTTTGTGTCTGGATGAAAAGCAAGAGAGGGCAGAGAGCCATCAGTAAAGGTGGTCAGATGGCTGGGGGAGAGCAAAGTGGGGAAGCAGGCTGGGTGTCTACAGGCTGCAGGGACACAGACACAGGAGGGGGACAGCACAGGGCAGCCTGGGGTGGAGACGACTGAGGGCACTGCCAAGGCTGAAAGCCTCCGACAGGACGGAGGTCTTTGTGCTCTTGGCTTTCTCTGGTGTCTGCCACTGAGGCCAAGGAGACACTGTGTTTCTGACGGCCCCAGGTCCTCATTACGTCCCCACCCTCAGAGAGCCCAGGAGGTGCTGTCTCATCCTGCACGAAGTCTTGCACACCCCCACCCTCTCCCTGCCCCCACAAAGAGCCCTGAGCCAAGTCGGAGCGAAAGCACCACCCTGTGCAGGGGCTGGGTGTCAGTGCTGGCCCATGCTGTCTGATAACACACAGCAAGGTGGACTTGGTGTCACAGCCACCTGCACATTTCCTTTGCCAACCTGTAACAAGTGCCTCCAACTTTCTGCTCTCCTCAGCCCCTGGGAGGCTTTGTTGGTAATGGTCCTCAGGGGGACCCATTAACACTCCCCGAAACTTGGGATTTAATTCTGACTTTAACTTCTTCAGTGTTTTTCTCAGTTCCCTCTCAGTATCTGAGGTTCATGGGCTCAGCACCACATACACTCGAGGGGGGATTAAAAGGTCAGAAGCCCTAACAAGCCATGCCACTCCCCAGCATTTTCTTGAGGTCTCAGTTCTTGTGAGGCTAAGTGGAGAGCTCTCAGGAGGGCACTTACAAGAGGAAGATTTCAATGAGCGACCAAAAAAAAATCGGATGCTGGCTTTCACAGTTTTCTTCTTTTTTCAGCCCCGAGAATCCCTGTTATCCACATTGCTGGATTCCTATTGATTCAGAGGGTCTCCTAATGAAACCTGGATGTGTAGGAAAGGCAGGATTTCTGGTACGGGACATGTGTGGACAACCCTCCTCCTCCCCTCCCCAGCCCGGCCGGTTCTCCCATCAGCCCCTGGGGACCTACTTCGCTCTTGTTAACATCGAACCCTTTTCCACTCGCCTCTGTAGCTGAGTGTTATAGCTCCTGTGCCCCAAGTCCCACCTGCTTCCCTTAGAGAAGTGGATGTTATCGCTAGGCCACTCTTCTTCATTTTTGAAGGGTCCTGGAGAACAGGAGAGGTGCCTGACGAATGGAAGAAAGCCCATGTCACTCCAGTCTTCAAAAAGGGTAAGAAGGAGGAGCCAGGAATCTACAGGCCTGTCAGCCTCCCCTCCATCCCTGGAAAGGTGATCCTGGAGGTCCTCACTAAGCATGTGGAGGACAAGAAGGTGATCAGGAGGAGTCAGCATGGATTCACCAAAGGGAAATCATGCTTGACCAAGCCTTCCAGGACAGTGAGGTGGATGGAGAACTGGCTGGATGGCCGAGCTCAGAGGGTTGTGGTCAGTGGCACAGTCTAGCTGGAGGCCTGTGGCTAGTGGTGTCCCCCAGGGCTCAGTCCTGGGTCCAGTCTTGTTCAATGTATTCCTCAATGACCTGGAGGAAGGGACAGAGTGCACCCTCAGCAAGTTTGCTGATGATACTAAACTGGGGGGAGAGGCTAACACACCAGAAGGCTGTGCTGCCATTCAGAGGGACCTGGACAGGCTGGAGAGGTGGGCGGAGAGGAACCTCCTGAAGTTCAACAAAGGCAAGTGCAAGGTCCTGCACCTAGGCAGGAATAATCCCATGCACCAGGACAGGCTGGGGGTTGACCTGCTGCAAAGTGGCTCTGCCGAGAAGGACCTGGGAGTGCTGGTGGGCAACAAGTTAAACATGAGGCAGCAGTGTGCCCTTGTGGCCAAGAAGGCCCATGGTATGCTGGGGTGCATTAGGCAGAGTGTTGCCAGCAGGTGGAGGGAGGTGATCCTGCCCCTCTCCTCAGCCCTGGGGAGGCCTCACCTGGAGTACTGTGTCCAGTTCTGGGCTCCCCAGTACAAGAGAGACATGGCACTCCTGGAGAGAGTCCAGCGGAGGGCTACCAAGAGGATTAGAGGGCTGGAGCACCTCTCCTAGGAAGAAAGACTGCAAGAGCTGGGCCTGTTCAGCCTGGGGAAGAGAAGCTTGAGAGGCGATCTCATCAACGTGTACAAGCATCTGAAGGGGGAGTGTCAAGAGGATGAGGCCAGCCTCTTCTCCGTGGTGCCCAGCGACAGGACAAGAGGCAATGGGCACAAACTGAACCACAGGCAGCTCCATCTGAACCTGAGGAAAAACTTCTTCCCTGTGAGAGTGACAGAGCATTGGAACAGGTTGCCCAGAGAGGTAGTGGAGTCTCCTTCGCTGGAGATATTCAAAAGCCGTCTGGATGTGATCCTGGGCAATATGCTCTAGGTGACCCTGCTTGAGCAGGGAGGTTGGACGAGATGATCTCCAGAGGTCCCGTCCAACCTAAACGATTCTGTGATTCTGTGATTCTGTAAAACGCTGTGCATCAGGGCAGGCTGAGAGCTGACCGTCAGAGGAGTGACCCTGAGGAGAAGGGCCTGGACATGACAAGGGATGCCATAGGAGCCAGCAGTGCATGCTTGCACTAATGAGGCCAGCTGCATATGGGGCTGCTTCAGGAAGACCATGGCCACCCAGGCAAGGGCAGTCCCCATCCCCCTTGACTCAGCACTGGTGTGGCCACATCTGGAAGAGTGTGTCCCCGTGTGGGCTGCCCAGTGCTGGAGGAATGGGGAGGACCTGGAGAAGGTCCAGGGGAGGTCTCCCAAGGTGGGGGTAGGGTCCTGAAGCACAAAGCCTGTATGGAGGGGCTGAGGGATGTGGCCTTCTTTAGCCTGGTGAAGGGGAGGCTAAGGGCATTCCAGTAGGAGCCTGGGAGTGCTTGAAGGGTGGTTTCAGAGGTGATGGAGAGTTTCTTGGTAATAGGAAATAGCAAGAGAAGGAGAAAGAGACAAAACAATTATGAGATACATTATGAGAAGTTCAGGCTGAACTTTTGGAAACTGGGATGTCACTTGTGCTGTGGTTCAACAGGACACCCAGAGGGAGTTGGTGGGGAGCCCCTGGCTTTGTGTCTGGATGAAAAGCAAGAGAGGGCAGAGAGCCATCAGTAAAGGTGGTCAGATGGCTGGGGGAGAGCAAAGTGGGGAAGCAGGCTGGGTGTCTACAGGCTGCAGGGACACAGACACAGGAGGGGGACAGCACAGGGCAGCCTGGGGTGGAGACGACTGAGGGCACTGCCAAGGCTGAAAGCCTCCGACAGGACGGAGGTCTTTGTGCTCTTGGCTTTCTCTGGTGTCTGCCACTGAGGCCAAGGAGACACTGTGTTTCTGACGGCCCCAGGTCCTCATTACGTCCCCACCCTCAGAGAGCCCAGGAGGTGCTGTCTCATCCTGCACGAAGTCTTGCACACCCCCACCCTCTCCCTGCCCCCACAAAGAGCCCTGAGCCAAGTCGGAGCGAAAGCACCACCCTGTGCAGGGGCTGGGTGTCAGTGCTGGCCCATGCTGTCTGATAACACACAGCAAGGTGGACTTGGTGTCACAGCCACCTGCACATTTCCTTTGCCAACCTGTAACAAGTGCCTCCAACTTTCTGCTCTCCTCAGCCCCTGGGAGGCTTTGTTGGTAATGGTCCTCAGGGGGACCCATTAACACTCCCCGAAACTTGGGATTTAATTCTGACTTTAACTTCTTCAGTGTTTTTCTCAGTTCCCTCTCAGTATCTGAGGTTCATGGGCTCAGCACCACATACACTCGAGGGGGGATTAAAAGGTCAGAAGCCCTAACAAGCCATGCCACTCCCCAGCATTTTCTTGAGGTCTCAGTTCTTGTGAGGCTAAGTGGAGAGCTCTCAGGAGGGCACTTACAAGAGGAAGATTTCAATGAGCGACCAAAAAAAAATCGGATGCTGGCTTTCACAGTTTTCTTCTTTTTTCAGCCCCGAGAATCCCTGTTATCCACATTGCTGGATTCCTATTGATTCAGAGGGTCTCCTAATGAAACCTGGATGTGTAGGAAAGGCAGGATTTCTGGTACGGGACATGTGTGGACAACCCTCCTCCTCCCCTCCCCAGCCCGGCCGGTTCTCCCATCAGCCCCTGGGGACCTACTTCGCTCTTGTTAACATCGAACCCTTTTCCACTCGCCTCTGTAGCTGAGTGTTATAGCTCCTGTGCCCCAAGTCCCACCTGCTTCCCTTAGAGAAGTGGATGTTATCGCTAGGCCACTCTTCTTCATTTTTGAAGGGTCCTGGAGAACAGGAGAGGTGCCTGACGAATGGAAGAAAGCCCATGTCACTCCAGTCTTCAAAAAGGGTAAGAAGGAGGAGCCAGGAATCTACAGGCCTGTCAGCCTCCCCTCCATCCCTGGAAAGGTGATCCTGGAGGTCCTCACTAAGCATGTGGAGGACAAGAAGGTGATCAGGAGGAGTCAGCATGGATTCACCAAAGGGAAATCATGCTTGACCAAGCCTTCCAGGACAGTGAGGTGGATGGAGAACTGGCTGGATGGCCGAGCTCAGAGGGTTGTGGTCAGTGGCACAGTCTAGCTGGAGGCCTGTGGCTAGTGGTGTCCCCCAGGGCTCAGTCCTGGGTCCAGTCTTGTTCAATGTATTCCTCAATGACCTGGAGGAAGGGACAGAGTGCACCCTCAGCAAGTTTGCTGATGATACTAAACTGGGGGGAGAGGCTAACACACCAGAAGACTGTGCTGCCATTCAGAGGGACCTGGACAGGCTGGAGAGGTGGGCGGAGAGGAACCTCCTGAAGTTCAACAAAGGCAAGTGCAAGGTCCTGCACCTAGGCAGGAATAATCCCATGCACCAGGACAGGCTGGGGGTTGACCTGCTGCAAAGTGGCTCTGCCGAGAAGGACCTGGGAGTGCTGGTGGGCAACAAGTGAAGCATGAGGCAGCAGTGTGCCCTTGTGGCCAAGAAGGCCCATGGTATGCTGGGGTGCATTAGGCAGAGTGTTGCCAGCAGGTGGAGGGAGGTGATCCTGCCCCTCTCCTCAGCCCTGGGGAGGCCTCACCTGGAGTACTGTGTCCAGTTCTGGGCTCCCCAAGAGAGCCGGACAAGAGAGACATGGCACTCCTGGAGAGAGTCCAGCGGAGGGCTACCAAGAGGATTAGAGGGCTGGAGCACCTCTCCTAGGAAGAAAGACTGCAAGAGCTGGGCCTGTTCAGCCTGGGGAAGAGAAGCTTGAGAGGCGATCTCATCAACGTGTACAAGCATCTGAAGGGGGAGTGTCAAGAGGATGAGGCCAGCCTCTTCTCCGTGGTGCCCAGCGACAGGACAAGAGGCAATGGGCACAAACTGAACCACAGGCAGCTCCATCTGAACCTGAGGAAAAACTTCTTCCCTGTGAGAGTGACAGAGCATTGGAACAGGTTGCCCAGAGAGGTAGTGGAGTCTCCTTCGCTGGAGATATTCAAAAGCCGTCTGGATGTGATCCTGGGCAATATGCTCTAGGTGACCCTGCTTGAGCAGGGAGGTTGGACGAGATGATCTCCAGAGGTCCCGTCCAACCTAAACGATTCTGTGATTCTGTGATTCTGTAAAACGCTGTGCATCAGGGCAGGCTGAGAGCTGACCGTCAGAGGAGTGACCCTGAGGAGAAGGGCCTGGACATGACAAGGGATGCCATAGGAGCCAGCAGTGCATGCTTGCACTAATGAGGCCAGCTGCATATGGGGCTGCTTCAGGAAGACCATGGCCACCCAGGCAAGGGCAGTCCCCATCCCCCTTGACTCAGCACTGGTGTGGCCACATCTGGAAGAGTGTGTCCCCGTGTGGGCTGCCCAGTGCTGGAGGAATGGGGAGGACCTGGAGAAGGTCCAGGGGAGGTCTCCCAAGGTGGGGGTAGGGTCCTGAAGCACAAAGCCTGTATGGAGGGGCTGAGGGATGTGGCCTTCTTTAGCCTGGTGAAGGGGAGGCTAAGGGCATTCCAGTAGGAGCCTGGGAGTGCTTGAAGGGTGGTTTCAGAGGTGATGGAGAGTTTCTTGGTAATAGGAAATAGCAAGAGAAGGAGAAAGAGACAAAACAATTATGAGATACATTATGAGAAGTTCAGGCTGAACTTTTGGAAACTGGGATGTCACTTGTGCTGTGGTTCAACAGGACACCCAGAGGGAGTTGGTGGGGAGCCCCTGGCTTTGTGTCTGGATGAAAAGCAAGAGAGGGCAGAGAGCCATCAGTAAAGGTGGTCAGATGGCTGGGGGAGAGCAAAGTGGGGAAGCAGGCTGGGTGTCTACAGGCTGCAGGGACACAGACACAGGAGGGGGACAGCACAGGGCAGCCTGGGGTGGAGACGACTGAGGGCACTGCCAAGGCTGAAAGCCTCCGACAGGACGGAGGTCTTTGTGCTCTTGGCTTTCTCTGGTGTCTGCCACTGAGGCCAAGGAGACACTGTGTTTCTGACGGCCCCAGGTCCTCATTACGTCCCCACCCTCAGAGAGCCCAGGAGGTGCTGTCTCATCCTGCACGAAGTCTTGCACACCCCCACCCTCTCCCTGCCCCCACAAAGAGCCCTGAGCCAAGTCGGAGCGAAAGCACCACCCTGTGCAGGGGCTGGGTGTCAGTGCTGGCCCATGCTGTCTGATAACACACAGCAAGGTGGACTTGGTGTCACAGCCACCTGCACATTTCCTTTGCCAACCTGTAACAAGTGCCTCCAACTTTCTGCTCTCCTCAGCCCCTGGGAGGCTTTGTTGGTAATGGTCCTCAGGGGGACCCATTAACACTCCCCGAAACTTGGGATTTAATTCTGACTTTAACTTCTTCAGTGTTTTTCTCAGTTCCCTCTCAGTATCTGAGGTTCATGGGCTCAGCACCACATACACTCGAGGGGGGATTAAAAGGTCAGAAGCCCTAACAAGCCATGCCACTCCCCAGCATTTTCTTGAGGTCTCAGTTCTTGTGAGGCTAAGTGGAGAGCTCTCAGGAGGGCACTTACAAGAGGAAGATTTCAATGAGCGACCAAAAAAAAATCGGATGCTGGCTTTCACAGTTTTCTTCTTTTTTCAGCCCCGAGAATCCCTGTTATCCACATTGCTGGATTCCTATTGATTCAGAGGGTCTCCTAATGAAACCTGGATGTGTAGGAAAGGCAGGATTTCTGGTACGGGACATGTGTGGACAACCCTCCTCCTCCCCTCCCCAGCCCGGCCGGTTCTCCCATCAGCCCCTGGGGACCTACTTCGCTCTTGTTAACATCGAACCCTTTTCCACTCGCCTCTGTAGCTGAGTGTTATAGCTCCTGTGCCCCAAGTCCCACCTGCTTCCCTTAGAGAAGTGGATGTTATCGCTAGGCCACTCTTCTTCATTTTTGAAGGGTCCTGGAGAACAGGAGAGGTGCCTGACGAATGGAAGAAAGCCCATGTCACTCCAGTCTTCAAAAAGGGTAAGAAGGAGGAGCCAGGAATCTACAGGCCTGTCAGCCTCCCCTCCATCCCTGGAAAGGTGATCCTGGAGGTCCTCACTAAGCATGTGGAGGACAAGAAGGTGATCAGGAGGAGTCAGCATGGATTCACCAAAGGGAAATCATGCTTGACCAAGCCTTCCAGGACAGTGAGGTGGATGGAGAACTGGCTGGATGGCCGAGCTCAGAGGGTTGTGGTCAGTGGCACAGTCTAGCTGGAGGCCTGTGGCTAGTGGTGTCCCCCAGGGCTCAGTCCTGGGTCCAGTCTTGTTCAATGTATTCCTCAATGACCTGGAGGAAGGGACAGAGTGCACCCTCAGCAAGTTTGCTGATGATACTAAACTGGGGGGAGAGGCTAACACACCAGAAGGCTGTGCTGCCATTCAGAGGGACCTGGACAGGCTGGAGAGGTGGGCGGAGAGGAACCTCCTGAAGTTCAACAAAGGCAAGTGCAAGGTCCTGCACCTAGGCAGGAATAATCCCATGCACCAGGACAGGCTGGGGGTTGACCTGCTGCAAAGTGGCTCTGCCGAGAAGGACCTGGGAGTGCTGGTGGGCAACAAGTTAAACATGAGGCAGCAGTGTGCCCTTGTGGCCAAGAAGGCCCATGGTATGCTGGGGTGCATTAGGCAGAGTGTTGCCAGCAGGTGGAGGGAGGTGATCCTGCCCCTCTCCTCAGCCCTGGGGAGGCCTCACCTGGAGTACTGTGTCCAGTTCTGGGCTCCCCAGTACAAGAGAGACATGGCACTCCTGGAGAGAGTCCAGCGGAGGGCTACCAAGAGGATTAGAGGGCTGGAGCACCTCTCCTAGGAAGAAAGACTGCAAGAGCTGGGCCTGTTCAGCCTGGGGAAGAGAAGCTTGAGAGGCGATCTCATCAACGTGTACAAGCATCTGAAGGGGGAGTGTCAAGAGGATGAGGCCAGCCTCTTCTCCGTGGTGCCCAGCGACAGGACAAGAGGCAATGGGCACAAACTGAACCACAGGCAGCTCCATCTGAACCTGAGGAAAAACTTCTTCCCTGTGAGAGTGACAGAGCATTGGAACAGGTTGCCCAGAGAGGTAGTGGAGTCTCCTTCGCTGGAGATATTCAAAAGCCGTCTGGATGTGATCCTGGGCAATATGCTCTAGGTGACCCTGCTTGAGCAGGGAGGTTGGACGAGATGATCTCCAGAGGTCCCGTCCAACCTAAACGATTCTGTGATTCTGTGATTCTGTAAAACGCTGTGCATCAGGGCAGGCTGAGAGCTGACCGTCAGAGGAGTGACCCTGAGGAGAAGGGCCTGGACATGACAAGGGATGCCATAGGAGCCAGCAGTGCATGCTTGCACTAATGAGGCCAGCTGCATATGGGGCTGCTTCAGGAAGACCATGGCCACCCAGGCAAGGGCAGTCCCCATCCCCCTTGACTCAGCACTGGTGTGGCCACATCTGGAAGAGTGTGTCCCCGTGTGGGCTGCCCAGTGCTGGAGGAATGGGGAGGACCTGGAGAAGGTCCAGGGGAGGTCTCCCAAGGTGGGGGTAGGGTCCTGAAGCACAAAGCCTGTATGGAGGGGCTGAGGGATGTGGCCTTCTTTAGCCTGGTGAAGGGGAGGCTAAGGGCATTCCAGTAGGAGCCTGGGAGTGCTTGAAGGGTGGTTTCAGAGGTGATGGAGAGTTTCTTGGTAATAGGAAATAGCAAGAGAAGGAGAAAGAGACAAAACAATTATGAGATACATTATGAGAAGTTCAGGCTGAACTTTTGGAAACTGGGATGTCACTTGTGCTGTGGTTCAACAGGACACCCAGAGGGAGTTGGTGGGGAGCCCCTGGCTTTGTGTCTGGATGAAAAGCAAGAGAGGGCAGAGAGCCATCAGTAAAGGTGGTCAGATGGCTGGGGGAGAGCAAAGTGGGGAAGCAGGCTGGGTGTCTACAGGCTGCAGGGACACAGACACAGGAGGGGGACAGCACAGGGCAGCCTGGGGTGGAGACGACTGAGGGCACTGCCAAGGCTGAAAGCCTCCGACAGGACGGAGGTCTTTGTGCTCTTGGCTTTCTCTGGTGTCTGCCACTGAGGCCAAGGAGACACTGTGTTTCTGACGGCCCCAGGTCCTCATTACGTCCCCACCCTCAGAGAGCCCAGGAGGTGCTGTCTCATCCTGCACGAAGTCTTGCACACCCCCACCCTCTCCCTGCCCCCACAAAGAGCCCTGAGCCAAGTCGGAGCGAAAGCACCACCCTGTGCAGGGGCTGGGTGTCAGTGCTGGCCCATGCTGTCTGATAACACACAGCAAGGTGGACTTGGTGTCACAGCCACCTGCACATTTCCTTTGCCAACCTGTAACAAGTGCCTCCAACTTTCTGCTCTCCTCAGCCCCTGGGAGGCTTTGTTGGTAATGGTCCTCAGGGGGACCCATTAACACTCCCCGAAACTTGGGATTTAATTCTGACTTTAACTTCTTCAGTGTTTTTCTCAGTTCCCTCTCAGTATCTGAGGTTCATGGGCTCAGCACCACATACACTCGAGGGGGGATTAAAAGGTCAGAAGCCCTAACAAGCCATGCCACTCCCCAGCATTTTCTTGAGGTCTCAGTTCTTGTGAGGCTAAGTGGAGAGCTCTCAGGAGGGCACTTACAAGAGGAAGATTTCAATGAGCGACCAAAAAAAAATCGGATGCTGGCTTTCACAGTTTTCTTCTTTTTTCAGCCCCGAGAATCCCTGTTATCCACATTGCTGGATTCCTATTGATTCAGAGGGTCTCCTAATGAAACCTGGATGTGTAGGAAAGGCAGGATTTCTGGTACGGGACATGTGTGGACAACCCTCCTCCTCCCCTCCCCAGCCCGGCCGGTTCTCCCATCAGCCCCTGGGGACCTACTTCGCTCTTGTTAACATCGAACCCTTTTCCACTCGCCTCTGTAGCTGAGTGTTATAGCTCCTGTGCCCCAAGTCCCACCTGCTTCCCTTAGAGAAGTGGATGTTATCGCTAGGCCACTCTTCTTCATTTTTGAAGGGTCCTGGAGAACAGGAGAGGTGCCTGACGAATGGAAGAAAGCCCATGTCACTCCAGTCTTCAAAAAGGGTAAGAAGGAGGAGCCAGGAATCTACAGGCCTGTCAGCCTCCCCTCCATCCCTGGAAAGGTGATCCTGGAGGTCCTCACTAAGCATGTGGAGGACAAGAAGGTGATCAGGAGGAGTCAGCATGGATTCACCAAAGGGAAATCATGCTTGACCAAGCCTTCCAGGACAGTGAGGTGGATGGAGAACTGGCTGGATGGCCGAGCTCAGAGGGTTGTGGTCAGTGGCACAGTCTAGCTGGAGGCCTGTGGCTAGTGGTGTCCCCCAGGGCTCAGTCCTGGGTCCAGTCTTGTTCAATGTATTCCTCAATGACCTGGAGGAAGGGACAGAGTGCACCCTCAGCAAGTTTGCTGATGATACTAAACTGGGGGGAGAGGCTAACACACCAGAAGGCTGTGCTGCCATTCAGAGGGACCTGGACAGGCTGGAGAGGTGGGCGGAGAGGAACCTCCTGAAGTTCAACAAAGGCAAGTGCAAGGTCCTGCACCTAGGCAGGAATAATCCCATGCACCAGGACAGGCTGGGGGTTGACCTGCTGCAAAGTGGCTCTGCCGAGAAGGACCTGGGAGTGCTGGTGGGCAACAAGTTAAACATGAGGCAGCAGTGTGCCCTTGTGGCCAAGAAGGCCCATGGTATGCTGGGGTGCATTAGGCAGAGTGTTGCCAGCAGGTGGAGGGAGGTGATCCTGCCCCTCTCCTCAGCCCTGGGGAGGCCTCACCTGGAGTACTGTGTCCAGTTCTGGGCTCCCCAGTACAAGAGAGACATGGCACTCCTGGAGAGAGTCCAGCGGAGGGCTACCAAGAGGATTAGAGGGCTGGAGCACCTCTCCTAGGAAGAAAGACTGCAAGAGCTGGGCCTGTTCAGCCTGGGGAAGAGAAGCTTGAGAGGCGATCTCATCAACGTGTACAAGCATCTGAAGGGGGAGTGTCAAGAGGATGAGGCCAGCCTCTTCTCCGTGGTGCCCAGCGACAGGACAAGAGGCAATGGGCACAAACTGAACCACAGGCAGCTCCATCTGAACCTGAGGAAAAACTTCTTCCCTGTGAGAGTGACAGAGCATTGGAACAGGTTGCCCAGAGAGGTAGTGGAGTCTCCTTCGCTGGAGATATTCAAAAGCCGTCTGGATGTGATCCTGGGCAATATGCTCTAGGTGACCCTGCTTGAGCAGGGAGGTTGGACGAGATGATCTCCAGAGGTCCCGTCCAACCTAAACCATTCTTTGATTCTGTGATTCTCAGAACCAGGACCCTCTGGGCCTCGGCCACAGAGCTGCTGCCGGCCAGTCTGTCTCCTTCATGGGTCACTGCAAGGGGTTCTTCCCTCCTGGGGCAGGAGTGGGCATTTTTTCTCTGTTGAAAGTTCCTGAGCTCCAGGAGCTCCGCCAGCTCCCTCAGCACTCGTGGGTGCATCCCATCAGGGCCCATGGATTTATGGATGTCCAGTTTGGACAAAAGATCTCTAACCTGATCCTCCTCCACCAAGGGAGAGTCTTCCTTTCTCCAGACTTCCTCCCTGGTCTCCAGTGTCTGGAATTCCTCAGGACTGGCCTTAGCAGGAAAGACTGAAGCAAAGAAGGCATTCAGCAACTCTGCCTTCTCTGTATCCTTCGTCACCAGGGCACCCACCCCATTCAGCAGTGGGCCCATGTTTTCCCTAGTCTTCCTTTTGTTATTGATGTATTTGAAAAACCCCTTCTTGTTGTCCTTGACGTCCCTTGCCAGATTTAATTCCAGCTGGGCCTTAGCCTTCCTTGTCGCATCCCTGCACACTCTGACAACGTCCCTGTATTCCTCCCAAG
This sequence comes from Struthio camelus, assembly GCF_040807025.1. Classification (NCBI taxonomy): domain Eukaryota; kingdom Metazoa; phylum Chordata; class Aves; order Struthioniformes; family Struthionidae; genus Struthio; species Struthio camelus. The sequence goes on from NW_027182685.1 coordinate 36,218, forward strand.
TGGCCTGTCCCCTTTTCCACATTCTGTACACTTCCTTCTTCTGCTGGAGTTTTGTCAGGAGTTCCTTGCTCATCCATGCAGGTCTCCTGCTGAATCCGCTTTGCTCGACTTCTTCCTCAGAGGGATGCACCGATCTTGAGCCTGGAGGAGGTGACGCTTGAATATTAACCAGCTTTCTTGGACCCCTCTTCCTTCTAGGGCCCTACCCCATGAGATTCCCCTAAGTAGGTCCCTCAAGAGGCCAAAGTTAGCTCTCCTCAAGTCCAGCGTTGCAATCCTACTTATTGCCCTGCTCCCTCCTCGTAGGATCCTCAACTCCACCATCTCATGGTCACTGCAGCCAAGGCTGCCCCCAACCTTCACCTCTCCAACTAGACCTTCTTTGTTCGTTAGGACAAGGTCTAGCATTGCACCTCTCCTCGTTGGCGTCTCCACCACCTGAGTCAAGAAATTATCATCAATCCTCTGCAGGAACCTCCTCGACTGTTTGTGCCTAGCTGTGCTGTCTTGCCAACAGATGTCAGGGTGGTGAAGTCTCCCATGAGAACCAGGGCCTGTGATCGTGAGGCTACTTCCAGCTGTCGGTAGAAGGCCTCATCGATGACTTCCTCCTGGTCAGGTGGCCTGTAGTAGACCCCCACAACAGTGTCACCCATGTTACCCTGCCCTTTAATCCTCACCCATAGGCTCTCAACTTGCTCTTCATCCACCCCGAGGCAGAGCTCCATACATTCTAGCTGCTCCCTCACATAAAGAGCAACTCCACCACCTCGCCTTCCTGGCCTGTCTTTCCTAAAAAGCACATAGCCATCCATGACAGCATTCCAGTCATGTGAACTATCCCACCGTGTCTCTGTAACTGCAATGAGATCATGGCCCTGCAACCGCACACAGACCTCTAACTCTTCCTGTTTATTCCCCATGCTGCGCGCATTGCTATACAGGCATTCCAGAGAGCCAGTCAAGCATGCAAGCTTCCCAGGAGAGGTGCAAGAGGATCCTCCATAGCCATGTCCCATGCTGTCTCCCCTGGCTGTATGCACCCGCTGGAGGCATCCTGACTTGAGCGGTGTTTTACTGACTCTCCTGCCACTATACCACTCCCCTTCCCCCATCTTGCCTAGTTTAAAGCCCTCCTTACCAGGCTGGCCAATCTGTTGGCAAAGACGCGCGTGCCCCGCTTGGTAAGGTGGATCCCATCGCTCCCCATCAGCTGTTGATCTTCAAACAGGGTCCCATGGTCATAGAAAACAAAGCCCTGCTGCCAACACCAGCGGCGCAGCCAGCTGTTAACTTGGAAAACTCGTCTACTCCTCCTCCCATCCTTTCCCCTCACAGGCAAGATTGAGGAGAAAACGACCTGGGCTCCCAGACACTTCACCACCATTCCCAGAGCTCTGAAGTCCCGTTTGATGGTTTCCAGTTTGCCTTTTGTGTTGTTAGTGCCCACATGGAAGAGCAGCAGAGGGTAGTAGTCTGATGCATGGACAAGCCTTGGCAGTCTTTCCATGACCTCTCTTATTCGAGCCCCTGGCAGGCAGCAAACCTCTCTGGACAAGAGGTCAGGTCGGCAGAGAGGTGCCTCTGTCCCCTGCAGCAGGCAGTCACCCACAACAATCACTCGCCGCTTCTTCCGGGGCTTCCTGCACGGCACAGGGTCTGCCAGGCCAGTTGCCTCCCTTGGAGCCATGCCCAGCTCCTCCTCAGCTTGCAGGGCGCTAAACTTGTTCTTCGAGGGTAAGTCTTGAGGAGGAGCTCTTAAGAGCCTTTCTCCTTCTACGAGAGGTCACCAGCTTCCAGCCCTCTTCAACAGTGTTATGATGCACCTTTACACACGGTGCTGAGCCCTCTGACACCTCTGCTGCAGTGGGGGCTGGGGACTCCTGGAGCTGCACAGTCTCCGAGAATAGCCTGGCAATCTCACCTTCCTGCCATGCACAGGCCGCCACAAAGAGAAGGAAGGAGCCCTCCCTTTTGGCCCTGCCATGCAGACAGCTCTCCCACAAGCACTCCCCTCCTCCTTTTCCTCTCCTTCTCCATCTTACAACTGCCCTCCTCACACTTGCCCACCAGCATTGCCATCCTCCTACAACCCCTTTTAAACCACTCAAAACAGCCACAAGGCGGCGCAGTGCCTGAAACCATGGGACCGTCACATGCTTAGGCCACACTCACAACAAGTGACTAGCTCGCTTTCCTCCCCTCCTCCAACTTATGACTGCCCTCCTCACACTTTCCCACTAGAGCAGCCACTCTCCTCCAACCCCCTGCCTACCAAGAACAGACCAACAAGGGGAGCACCATTGCGCCCACCCTTTTGGCCCTGCCATCCACACGGCTCTCCCACAAGCACTCCCATCCTCCTTTCCCTACAGTCTTCCAACCTAGCACTGACCTCCTCACACTTTCCCACTAGGGCAGCCACCCTCCTCCAACACCTGCCTACCATGCACTTGCCCACACCGGGAGCACCGTTGCTTCCCCCCTTTTGGCACTGCCATGCATACGGCTCTCCAACAACCACTCCCGTCCTCCTTTCCCTACCCTCCTCCAACCTAGGACTGCCCTCCTCACACTTTCGGACTGGAGCAGCCACTCTCCTCCAACACCAGCCTGCCATGCACAGGCGCACATGGCGAGTACCATTTCCTCCACCCTTTTGGCCCTGCCATGCATATGGCTCTCTCACAAGCACTCCCCTCCTCCTTTCCCTACCCTCCTCCCACATACCACTGCCCTCCTCACACTTTCCCACTAGAGCAGCCACTCTCCTCCAACACCTGCCTACCACGCACAGGCCCACACGGGGAGCACCACTGCGTCCACCCTTTTGGCCCTGCCATGCACACGGCTCTCCCCACAAGTCCTCCATCCTCCTTTCCCTCCCCTCCTCCAACTTACCACTGCCCTCCTCACACTTTCCCACTAGAGCAGCCACGCTCCCCCAACACCTGCCTACCAGGTATGGGACACACAAAGAGCGGCAAGGTGCCCTCCCTTTTGGCCCTGCCGTGCACACGGCCCTCTCAAAAGCACTCCCCTCCTCCTTTCCCTACCCTCCTCCAACTTACCACTGCCCTCCTCACACTTTCCCACTAGAGCAGTCACTCTCCTCCAACACCTGCCTACCACGCACAGGCCCACACGGGGACAACCATTGCGTCCACCCTTTTGGCCCTGCCATGCACACGGCTCTCCCCACAAGTCCTCCGTCCTCCTTTCCCTCACCTCCTCCAAATTACCACTGCCCTCCTCACACTTGCCCACCAGCCTTGCCATCCTCCTACAACCACTTCCGCACCACTCAAAACGGCCACAAGGCGGTGCAATGCCTCAACCCATGGCACTTTCAGATGCTTAGGCCACACTCAGAACAAGGGCCTAGCTCGTTTTCCTCCCCTCCTCCACCTTACGAATGCCCTCCTCACACTTTCCCACTAGAGCAGTCACTCTCCTCCAACACCTGCCTACCATGCACAGGTCCCAATGCCGAGCAGCAATACACCCACTTTTTTGGCCCTGCCATGCACACGGCTCTCCCACAAGCATTCCTTTCCTCATTCTCTTCTCCTACTCCAGCTTACGACTGCCCTCCTCATACTTGCCCATCATTGTTGCCACCCTCCTCCAACACCTTCCTCACCATTCAAAGTGGCTACAAGGCGGCACAATGCCTCAGCCCACGGCACCTTCACATTGCTAGGCCACACTCACAACAAGGGCCTAGCTCGCCTTCCTCCTCTCCTCCAACCTATGCCAGATCTCCTCACACTTGCCCACTCGAGCAGCCACTCTCCTCACACACCTGCCTGTCAAGAACAGCCACCACAACCAGCACCAATGGAACAACCTAGTTGTGCTTAGCATGCATTTCCCTGCCTCAGAAGCACTTCCCTCCTCGCCTTCCTCCCCTCCTCCCACTTACGCTGGTCCTCAGGCACAGTTTCTGCCCTGAGCAGCCACTCTCCTCCATCACCTGCGTACCAAGAACAGTCACCACAACGAGCAACAATGCACCCACCCTTTTGGCCTTAGGATGCATACTGCTGCCCCACAAGCACTTCCCTCCTCGCCTTCCTCCTCTCCTCCAACTTACGCCAGCCCTCCTCACACTTGGCTGCTACAACCCCCACCCTCTTCCAACCACTTCCTACCATACAAAAATGGCCACAGGGAGGAGCAATGGCTCAACCCTTTGCACCTTACCATGCTTAGGGCACACGCACAGCAAGTGCCTAGCTCACCTTCCTCCACTCCTCTAACTTATGCCAGCCCTCCTCACTGTTTCTGATTAGAGTAGCCACTCTCCTAACACACCTGCCTGTCAAGAACAGCCACCACAACCAGCACCAATGGAACAACCTAGTTTCGCTTAGCATGTCTCCTGCTGCCCCACAAGCACTTCCCTCCTCGCCTTCCTCTCTTCCTCCAACTTACGGCAGCCCTCCTCACACTTGCCCACTAGAACACCCACCCTCCTCCAACCCCTTCCTACCACACAAAACGGCCACAGGGAGGCGCAGACAGTCCATAGGCTGGTGCTAGTGCACTCCAAAACACATCTCATTGCACTGCCAACACCCTGGGCTCACTCTGAGCACTGTCCAGGAGCACAGAAACATGCCAGCACTGTTGATGACTCTGATCCCTGTCCCGCTGGGTCTGCTTGCTGCCCAAAATGAGCACAACCAGCGCAGAGTCAGGAGTCCCCATGTGGAGCCACAGCCACTCGCTCTGCAGAGCAGCACTGCCCGCCCAGGGCCCTGCAGGGAGCACAGGGGAGGGTGTAGGAATGGCCAACCAAGCTAGCATGGACTCCCTGACCTGGGGAAAGGCTCTCTGGGCAGCAGGGACATCCCAGGAGCAAAGCAGGGCAGCAGTCAGAGATGGAAAAGGAGAACGAGAATCAGGTTCCTCTGAGCACCAGCTTGGGGCAGGTGCTTCTGTCCCTGGGGCAGCAGGAGCTGTGGAAGGGCTGCAGGGCCAGGGCTGTGATGCTGTGCTGGGCAGCAGGGTGGGCATGGAGGGGCTGCAGGCAGACAGGGAGGGGGATCTCCCAGACACAAGAGCAGGGGAGACAGAGAGTGACCGGCATCATCGCGGGACCTCCTCGCCTTGTCGGGGAGCTGCTGCCCTTGTCCTTGGGCCTGAGTTATGCTGTGGACCTGCCTGCGCCTGGCTCTGCACCTCTCAGGTCCTGACCTGACGCTGTCCCCGTCCTCCTGACCTGAATACCCATCTCTACCTCAGAGCTTCCCCCTCACTACAGGCGAGAAAGCCTTGGCAAGGGAAGCTGGGACTCCAACAGCACCCAAACAAGGCTGTAGCCACAAAGGGGAGCTGGGAGCCGAGGGGGTCGGCAAGGCAGGCAGGGCAGTGCCCCACCGACCGAGAGGTGCCATCCTGCAGTGCCCGCGCAAGAGGAGCAGAGCAGGTTTGCAGCCGGTAACTGGGGTCAGGCTCAGCCCAGCGATGGCCAGACAAGACTGCAGGGCTCCAACCAGCCCTGCTTTGTGTGGGAGGCAGGTTGGACTGGAGACCTGCAGAGGTCCCTTCCCTCCAAAATTCCTCTGCGGCTCCGTGAATGGGAAGACCCCGGACACAGAGATGGGCTCTGCCTGTGCCACGGCCAAGCGCAGAGCCCTTGGCCAGCCCCACAATCCCTCGTCCTCCGGTGGCCAAAGTGGAGCTCAGCATCGCCTGGGGACTCTCTTCCCCATAGGCAGCAGAGGGAGGGCTTTCACCAGCCCCACGTGGCCTTTTCCTCCCCTGGCCTTTGCAGTTGCATGTGCCTGGCTCTGCCCACTTGCCTTCACCGCACTCACAGCTGCACGGGAAGCCTGTGACAGTCCCAGTGCTCCTACCCTCCAGCTGGTATCCACCCCAAGCCTGAAGCCGGGCCAGCTGCAAAGGCATCGGCTGCCCAGTGCCCTGGCCATGCAGCCGAGGGCTGGGCTCTTCACCCCAATTTCCCTGCTCTTCCCCTGCTCCCTGCATCGCTGCTGCTGTGCCCTTGTCAAAACCGCCTGCCGCCAGACTGCCCCAGGGCTGCGCTGGAGGCTTTCAGGAGCGGGCTGAGGTGGGGCTGGCACCGCCAGCGTGGGGTGGGAGAGGGCAGCTGCCCTCTGCCGCACTGGGGCTGGGGCTGGGGCTGGGGCTGGAGCTGGAGCTGGGCATAGCTTTTCCCTGGGCAGAAAGCAGCACATGGCTGCCATTCTTCCCCAGGCTTCCTGCCCCTGTGGGCCGGCCTGCCCATGGGAAACGCGCTTCATCCTCTTCCTCTGCCTCCCCTCCAGGGAGGCACACCGAGATTGCTGGGGGACCAGGAGGTAGACAAGAGCTAGGTCCTCTTGCTAGCCTAATGCCAATTTCCCTGGTAGGCACTCTGTCAGCGGTGGTGGGCATCCTTCGAAGGCAGGTCGCTGACACCAAGCTGCCTGCTGATGACCTCGAGTCACAGCCTGGGTGGTCTCCATGCGAGCGTCCAAAGCCTTGCCTGAAATATCCCCCCAAGACTCCGCTCAGCTGACTTTGAGGAGAACTGGCCGCTAGCTCTGCAGAAGCCGAGCAAGCAGCACCAACTGGAAGAAGTGAAAGAACAAGTTTGGCAAGTAATCCCGCTGTTAGGGAGCGGCTGCTAGAGGCCTGGGACTTCCCTGCAAATGGACAGTGTCGTGTGAAAAACATTGGTGGTGTCAGCTGGCTATTGGTGCTGTGGGCTTGCATTCAGAGGGAAAGAGGCACAGAAAAGCCTTTCTCTAGTCAGAACGCTTTCTAAGGCATTTGAGATTGCTCCATAAACAACTCCTGGAAGATGAGGTGTGAGGCTGCAGCACCTTCACAAACGTTGTTGCTCTGGTGTGGATCAGGCATGGGCTGCAAGTCTGTGCTGGAGCGGGCTGTGAAATCAGGACTTGGGAAACAACACCACATGACCTTCTTGGCAGGCGGCAGATTTGAGAGCTGACTTCGAATATCTCAAAAGCCATGCAACACAACTGCAGTCCTTCCCAGACCTTCAGGAAAGCCTCTGGGGAAGTCTCCTGACAACATAGCCTTTGCTAATGTTGTGGCTCTACATAGAGCTGCGGCGAGGAAGGAGCAGGGCCAAAAGCAGAATCGCAGCCCTGGCCTTCAGGAGAGCAGACTTGGGCCGGTGCTGGCACCTGCTTGGGAGACTGCCATGGGGCACGGCCCTGGAGGGAAGAGGGGTCCAAGAGAGCTGGCTCATATTCAGGCATCCTCTCCTCCAAGTTCCATAATGGCCCAGCCCAAAAGCAGGCCATCAAGCAAAGGAGGCCGGCAGCAGGAACAAGGAGCTCCTGGCAAACCTCAAGCACAAACAGGAAGTCTACCAGAGCTGAAAGCAGGGACAGGGGACCTCGGGGGAGAACGACCAGACACCTGCCCTTCAGAGGGCACATCCTGGCATTTGGGCCCTTAAGGCTTTCTTCAGAAGCACTGGGTTTTAATGTTGCACACATCAGAGCTTCCCCACTTGGGGCAACTACGGTGGCTCTTTGCGTGCCAGCCATGCGGCCCGTTAGCTAAATCCAGTAGGGAGCTAGCAAGGAGGAGTGGGGCACACACAAGGAGGTGTGATGGACTACCGCCTTCCCTAAAGCCTTGAAGCAGGGAAAGAGCAGGAAACTGGTGCAACCTTGTTGCCTATTGCACTTCCTTTAGGACTCAGAGAAGCCTTGGTGGCCCAGGCCAGGGCCCTGCAGGGAGAAGGCAGCAGCCTGACCTGGTAAGGCCAGCAAGCCAGCCTAATGCACACAGCTGACCAGCAAGTATTCCCCGAGAAGGACCCCGAAGGGCTGCTTCACACCTCTTTCCATGGCCCTGCACCGGCCTTTCCAGCTCCTCATCAGCCCTCATCCCTAAGCCCCCAAATTAGCAGTCAGAGCGCCAGCACGGCTAGGGAGGGAGGCTTTGCCTTTGAGCCCTTCCCTGCCGAAGAGGCCCAGCCTGTGCGATGGGCAACCGCTGGCAGCCCCAGACCTCCCCAAGTGCTTCAGGCATGGCTGGGGCAACTGCTGAGAGATCCCGGGCTGACAGGAGGAGCTGGTGCTGGTGCAGCTGCAGCTCCTTGCTCTGCAGCAACCTCAGGAGCTCCCGCAGCCTCGTGCCCCGACGCAGGAGCTGCCCATCGACCCAAACTAGAGCTTTGGCAGTGTTTGCTAATGCAGGCTTTCTGGCTCGCAGCCGTGATTCGTGCAGTGGCTGGAAAGCACCCAGAGGCACCTGGAGGGCCCTGGGGCACTGGGGAAGGGAGATGGAGGGGTCCTGAGGGAAGCGGAGGGCAAACCAGTGGGGCCCCGGGCCACCCAGAGGGGACGCGCCCTGCCCCTCCCCAGGGCAGTGGGGCAGTGATGCCGCCCTTTGTGACCTCCCTTTGTGACACCCCACAGTGCTGCGGCCTCACTCCCGCAGTGTCCGGGAGGACAGAGACGGGAAAGGGCAGGAGCGTGCTGGGCTGGCCGAGGAGCCCCCTGAGCGCTGCCACGTCTTTCCCTGCGCCTCCCCCGGGCAGCCCCGTGGTGCCGAGGCGTTTGCCCGAGGCCGTCGAGGAGAGCTGGGGCCAGCCCGCGCTGCGGGCACCCCTGGCCCTCTCTCACGCCTCTCCTCGGCTCTGCAGCATGGCGGAGCATCGATCCCCCAGCCACAACCCCATCCCCTGGGCGGAGGAGGATGCTGCCTTCAGGGCGCTCATTGCGGCCTGGGAGCAGGCGGGAGCCACCAGCAACCTCCTCCTGCGCCTCGATGACACCGACCCCGGCAAGCCCATGCTGGTGCTTGAGGAGGACGGGCGCCCCAGCACTCCCTTCCTGGCCTGGGAGGACCAGGGCGGCGCCTTCAGCGAGAGCAGCTCCCAGGCCGAGACTCAAGAGCTGTGCGTGCCGCAGACCTTCCGGCCAGGTGAGGCAGCGGCACCGCGGGGCTGGCACCTCCACTGCCCCCCTGCCAGGGGGCGGTTGGCTGCGGCGGGGCATCCGTGCCCCGGGCTGGGGCTCGCTGCGCCCGCGCGAGCAGGCCTGGCGCCGAAGAGAGGGCACCGCTCGCTCCTCGGCCTCCTGCCAGCGCCCACTGCTCTCCCCGCTCCCTTCCTCCCGCAGACTCCGATTCTTCTGCCTGTTTCCTGGAGCTGGAGGGAGAGGAGCAGGAAGCTCTGGAGTATCTCCAGGCCTTTCCCACGGGCCCCGAACAGGTGACGAGGCCCCTTGTCCGCCTGGCGCTGCCTGCAGCTTCCAGCCGGCTGCCTCCGTGCTCGCTGCCTGCTCCCAGGCTCAGGGAGGGCTCTGGGCTGGGCTCAGCTGCTGCTCGGGGCCTCCTGCGCTGCTGCTGCTTCCCCCTGGGCGCCAGGGGGCAGCCGGCGGGGCCTCTGCCCTCTCACCTGCCCTCTTGGTCTCTCTTGTCCCCGGCGGTCAGGACGAGGCACAGAAGCTGAGGTTTCTGGCCTCCATCCACACCCTCTGCCAAGCCAAGGCAATGGGCAGGTACCTGGCTGGGTTCTGCGAGCTGGCGGAGAAGATGGAGGTGAGGCAGCAGCCGGAGGGGCTGTGGGGGGGGGCAGAGCCACCCGGGCGAGCCCAGCACTCGGGCACCCGGACGCGGGGAAGGGTGGGCAGGCCCCCGCCAGCACAGCCCTCCTCGCTGGGGGGCTGCCGGGCCTGGGCGCTGCTTGCGGGGTGGGGGCGCCTGCCGGGTGCTGCCCACCGCTGGCGGGGGGCTGGCAACTGCCGTGCCCCACGCCACCTCTGCTCCCCAGCTGCTGCTGCAACAAGAGCCCCCCGACCGCCTGGACTCCAGGGTGCGGCAGGAAGCCGTGCTGGCCGTTGCCGCCATCAGGTACCTGCCCCGGGGGGGCAGGCAGGAGAGCAGAGGGGTGTCCGCGGGCTTCTCCCCTGAAGGCAGAGGCAGGAGATGGAGCGGCCGTCGTGCCCCACCTGCCAGCGCTGTCCTTGGCCCCTGGGTCTGCGTCGTGGGAGAGGCAGGAGGGGCCTCCCCGTGGGGCTTCCCCACCTCTGATGGCTGCCACCCCAGGCACTGCCACCCCCCGGGGCTGCCTCCACCTTCCCGGGGCGTCGGGGCACCGCTCCCTGCCCCAGCGCCCCACAGGCACCTCTCTCTCCTTTCAGCAAAGAGGTGCCCTTCCTGAAGGACACCCAGGACAGCAGGCTGCTCCGCACTTGCATCACCAGCATCTTCTCTCTTCCTGCCCAAGAGCAGATGCCCAGCCTGGATGCTTCACTCTACCCTCCGGTAGGTGCCGGCCTCGGGCAGCAGGAGTTTGAGCCAGCCTCCTGGCCACGTTAGGGGTGCCCACCCTCTGCCCCCTTGCAGGCCCTGGACGCTCTGGATGAGCTGCTGAAGGTGCTGGTGTTCGAGTCGCAGGCCTCCGGTCTCCAGCAGCTGCAGAACATCTTGGAGGTCTGCTGTTTGCAAAGAGCGTGTGTGGAGGTGGGGAGGTGGTGGTGGTGGCAGGGCTTGGTCCTCACCCCAAAGGGAAGGGGCCCTCTCGAGTCGAGGGGCCACCCCTGCCTGAGACCAGGTGCAGAGAGCATGCTGTGGGGAGGGCCCAGCTCTCCGTGGGGAGCCAGGGAGGGGCCCCACCATGCTCTTGGCTGAGCCGGGTGTCTCTCCTGGTGGCAGTCAGAGCCCTTTCCCCCGCCAGCATACCAGCACGGCCCTGCCCCTCTGCCCCTCAGCCCCTCTGCCCCTCGCCCCAAAAAGCCATCCCTTGCACCAAAGCGGGGCAAGGAGTTGGGCACAAGCAGGGGACACAGGGCCACATCTGGAGGAGCGCACGGAAGGCAGCAGAGGCAGAAACCCTGCCGGGTGCTTAGCGGAGCTGTTGCTCCTGGAGTGGCCGTCAGGACCCAGCGCCGACCAGCGGCTTTGGTCTCCTCAGGTGCTGCTGCCCTTGACAGCGTCCCAGAGGGTGGCTGAGCGCCAGAGGGCCGTGGGGAGGATTGTGCGGCTGAGTCAGCTCCTGGGCAGCTCTTCTCTGCTGGAGGTAAGTGGGTGGCTGCAGGCCGTGGGCAACTCTCCTCTCAGGCAGGAGGAGAGGGCACGTGGCTTGATGTGCTCTTGCAGACAAGGCGGCCAGCGGGAGCAGTGGGCAACAGAACTGGCAGAGGGCAGGGGCGGGCAGGCTAGGACACACGGCTCCGCACCCCATTGCTCACTGTTGGGAGCAGGGCTGGGCAGATGCCTCCAGGGCTTTGGCTCGTGTGGCCCTTGGCCTGGGCCCGCTCTTGCGTGGCGCCCAGGGCTTTGGTCCCAGCTGCCGCAGCTTAGCCTTGCTCCCGGTCCTTCCTGCCTCCCCCCAGGACTCGCCCAGCTGTGGAGGAAGCAGTGCCGGCCCTTTCCTCTTCCAAAAGACACCTTTGGACTTCCTGGGACAGCTGATGGGCCACCTCACGCTGTGCTGCGCCGAGAAGGACCAGGAGATCAGCCATGGGGCAGCAGAGGCTCTCCACCATTTCTACAGGGTCATTCTGCTGCGCGAGAGTAAGAGAAGCTGGGCTGGGCTGGCCCTCTCGGCAAGCCACACAGCTCTGCTGAATGCCTTCAGTCCGCCATCTCCAACTCGCCATCGTTCCTCCTGACTGCTCGGGGTTTCTCCTCCTGCACAGGTAGAAAGATGGCAGAGGAGGATCTGACGCCTCCAGACATGAAGTGGCAGAGGGAAGGCCCAAACGCCTTCTGGCCCAGCAACGCCACTGCCGAGAGCACGGTGAGAAGCTCCTCCCTCGCTGCCCTTCTTGGCCACAGGGCTGGCAGCACGCCTGCAGGAACAAACGCATCCCTCATCAGTGGGGGGCAGCCGGCACGGCAGCCTCCCAGGCCTCGGGCGGAGGCATGTCCCGCTCTCCCTGAGCCTGGCGGAGCCAAAGGCTTTGTCCCAGGGGCAGAGCAGCAGCTCCAGCTGTCCTGGCCACCCGCCAGCTCTGCGGCCCCGGAGGGCCAGCCCACCGTGACCCTGACCCCAGCCATCCACCTGCACCCCGGCAGCTCCACTGCCCACTGCCCACTGCCCACTGCCCTCAGCCCATCCCAGCACAGCCCCTGCGCCCGGCTTGCCCGGGGGCACTGTGCCAGCCCTGCTCCAACTCTCTCTCCACTCCTGGAGCCACTCTCTCTGCTCCTCGGGGTGCACGCACGGTGCCACCCTGTGTCTTTCCCTCCACAGATATTTGGGAGCTTTCTCTTCCCCTCCGAGAGGACCCACTTCCTCCTGACCACCATCAAGGGCCTGACAGAACCAAGGGTCTCCCATACCGAGGTGGTTGCCCGCATGATGGAGGCGGTCTTGAGAGACCCCGACTCGGAGCTGGACAGGGTAAGCAGCTTGTAGCCGCACTGCCCTGGGCTTGCACCCTCGGGGCTCTGAGCCCCCTGAGCGGAGGCCAGGGCTCTCAGGCACCCGGCAGCCTTTGAGGCCAGCAAAGAGCGACGGGAAGGAAGCAGTTCTCAGTGGCCCCTGAGGCAACTGCTACGCTCCTGTGGCGGTCCCACTCTTACCCGTGTTGTCCCCTCCAGGTGCCGGAGGTGGTGAGCAGCATCTATGAGAACCTCATGGGCATCAGGGAGGCGTCGCTCCAGGCCATCTTGAACAACGCCCTGCTCCAGATGGCCCGCTTGGAGCCTGATCAGGTGGTTGAGAGCCTGCTGAACACCTCCCTGCTGTGTGACAGGTACGGGGTCTGCCAGCCTTGAGGACAGCTCCGGGGCTATCGCAGGCCAAGGAGCTGTGGCCAAGGCAGCCCCCCCGACAGCATGCTCTGCGTCTGCAGCGTCGCCGGGGCCATGTGGAGGACGCTGGTCTCCGAGCACTCCCCTGCAGAGGAGGTGCTGAAGGAGCTGCTCTCTTGGCTCTGGGACCAGCCACTGCTCAGGCGGGACAGCAACATGCCAAAGGACAGCTACATCCTTCCGCTGACTGTGAGTGTCCAGCACAGGCCTCACTCAGTCCTGCCCATGGGGCCCAGCCTGGGGCCAGGAGCCCAGGACCACCTGCGGGGTCCACGAGGCCTGCCAGGGGGACCTGCCCTGTGGCTCAAGAAGACTCGTTTGCCACCGTTGCAAACAGGAGCCTTGGCTTGCCTTGGCTTAGGTGATCTCTTTCCAGCCAGACCCATCTCTGGTGTTTTTGGCAGGCAATCAGGGCCCTCAACGAGATCCTCCTGCTGCCCGCCAGCAAAGAGCCAGTGCAGCTCATTTTCCCCCAGCTCTACCTAGCAGTGCTCTTCCAGACCTTCTTCAGCCTGGAGTACACCCTGCAGGACCTCCAAGACTACAGCCAGATGTGTGGCCAGGAGAACAAGTGTCCTCCAGGCAGCCCCGTCAGGTGCTCCGTCCCTCTTCCCCAGTCTCTCCCATGCGCGCAGAGCCCGGGCTTGGCCTCCGTGTGCGACCCGCCTTTGCTCTACACACAGGAGCGCGGTGCAGGCCATGAAAGCTCTGCTCTGCCACGCTGACTATGCCCATCTGGCTGACTCCATCGAGAGGCAGGGAGGCTGGGACATGCTTATGAGCAAGGAGACCTACCACACAGGAGTCACGTTGCTGACTAGGTGAGAGCCTTCTTCATCCTCGTCTGCCCCAGCATTTCTGCCCTGGAGACAGAGTGCCCGAAGGCCACAGCTTTGGTGTAGGAAGGGCGCTTTTCCGCTCTCTCACCAAAATAAGCCTGAGTGGGTGAGACGCCAGGTTTCTCCTCACAAGGTGTGGTGGCGAAAGGCCACCGCCGCTCCTTGAGCCAGCGCCACCGGCTGCTGGGGCTGAGTACACCCACGACCTTGCCCTGCAGGACCTGGCCTGCAGGATGATGGCTCGGGGTGGCGGCGCACACCCAAAGAGGTTTGCCTGCCCAGCTCCGTGCCCACAGTGCCTTCTCCCCTCCCCGACCAGGGAGCTGTGGATGAACGCGGCCGATGAGTGCGCCTGGATGTTTGACCACGTGGTCAGGGTACTCAGCTGCGGAGACAAACACCGTGAGATCGCCGCCATGGCTGTCTTCATTGAGGTGGGCCTGGTGGCGAGCGGTGCCTCTGGGCAGTGCCTGCAAACACTGGGCTCTCTGGCACGTGGGCAGAGGGGCGGGTGGCTGGTCGGTGGAGCTGGGCTCCTCTCCCGCAGCAGCTGCACTCCCCTCAGTCACCCCAGCCTGGCCTCCTTCCCGCCAAGAGGCCATTTCTGCCGGGCTGATGCTCACAACCACTCGCAGCTCATGCACCCTTGGTGCCAGCTCTCTACCTTCCAGCGCTTCACAAAGGCCCAAGACAGACAGGCTGCAGATGGTTCAGAGGACGCGGGGAGTCCTGCTGCCTCTGCCGGTCGCTCACTCTGCAGCCGGCTGTCTTTCAGCTGCTGAACTGCACCGACTTTGAGCAGGAGATTGATGAGGATGTGCTGGGCTTCCTGCAATTGCATCTGCAGAACCAGAGCTTGGCCATGCGCGACATGGCCATCACAGGCCTCGTCACGCTGTCTGAGAGACGCCACACAGTGAGCAGGGGGCAGCCGGGCAAAGTCAGGCCAGTGGCCTGGGGCTGGAGGTGGCGGGTAAGGCAGCGGAGGGAAAGGCAGCGGAGGAATCGAGAGCTCGGGAAGCTGCTGCCAGCTCCCCCACCGTCCTGTCGCTGCTACAGCCAGAGCGTTTGTGCCAATGCAGTCACTCCTTGCTTCACCCAAAGGGCCTTCTCTGTTTCATGTAGGCAAGAAGTCTGCAAGGCCTGCTGCCCGCACTCCTGGAGCACCTGCCGGGTGCTGACAGCACCTTCCGCGCCAAGGCCCTCACCATCCTCAGCCACGTGCTCCATCTCCTGGACAGCAAGAAGGCCAACCCCATCGCCCTGCAGCTTGCTGAGGAGCTCCGGCCACTCTTTGATGACGTAAGGCTGGTGGGAAAGGCGGGGGCTCTGCTGCCGTGGCTGTGGGGCAGAGGTGCATGGCCCAGGCAGGGGGTTCACACCAGGGCAGCGCATTTTGGGGACCGTCAGCAGGTGGGATGTGCCCAGGAGCTGCTGCCGACGGCCGGCCCCCATCTCCTCCTTGGCACATCTACCCAGGGAGCTCCTCTGCGAGTCAGCCAGGAGGTGACTGGTGGGAGTGTGGCCAGGGCCAGAGCAGCCCTTCCAGGCACAGACACCTCCACGGCTTGGCTCTCCCTGGCTGCCACGTGTTAGAGAAAGCCACTGTGTTGCGCGTCTTGGGGCTGGGGCCATTCTGTGCTGGTGGCAGATCTGGCCCACAGCTCCTCCGTGCAGAGGCTGCGTCAGCAGCAGTCATCTCCACAGCAGCCCCACTGACCCCCTTGCTCACCACAGCCTTGCAGCAGCCCTTGCTGAGGTCCTCCCATCTTCCTTCCCTCCAGGAGTCTACCCGTGTGCGAGAGCTCTCCATCCAGCTCTTTGGGCACGTGCTGGCAACTGTGGTGGGCCCCCAGAAACGGCAGATCCGGAAGCACGTGCACAGCAGCCTGCTCCCACTGCTTCTCCACACGCACGAGGCGATCTCAAGCGTGGCGCAGGTGTGTGGCCACAGTGGTTGCTCGTGTGGGGCCAGGAGTGCTTTTCCTGTTGGCCTGGTTTGCCCAGCAAGGCCCCAGCACTAGCGTCCCTCGGGGCTTCCCAGCTGTCCTTGCAGGCATCCTGGGCCAGGCTCTTGGCGAGCTCTCTTCTGCTGCCCCGAGATGGTGGTTGCCCCCATCTCTGCCCAGGGCATCAAAGCCCAACTCGCTCCCCACATGCAGCTTCCCATCACAGCCTGGGAAAGGCTCTGAGCCTTGCCCAGGTGCGGGGCATGCAGGATCTCCTGCCTGCGCTGCAGTGGCATCTCCCACTCTCTGCTGCTCTGCAGGCCGCTCGGGAAGCTCTCCTCGCTGCTGCTAAGCTCCTGAAGTGGAAGCAGCTCAGGCACCTGCTCGAGACAGCTCAGACGTGGCAGATTGGCGAGTGCCTGGTAAGGACAGCCCCAAGCCCCCAAGGTCTGGCCCGCAGAAGGCCTGCCCCCTTGTCCACACCCACACCCATTGCTGCGGGCTCTGGAGCTGCACATGCGCTCCCCTTCCTCCAGCACCCTGCCCCGGTGGGCTCTTCTCCAGGGCCCTGTCCCCACACTGCCCCCAGCATGCGGAAAGAGCCCTTGGCCCAGCCGGGCCTGGTGAGCACTAGGGCACCTCAGCCGGCCTGGGGAGCGCTCTGCCCTCTGCTTCCTCCAGACCTCGGTGCCATACGGCTCCTGACTGGGAGCCATGAACGTCCTGGCATGGGAAGGGAGGGGAGGCGGCCCTGGCAGGAGGGCCTGGCCTGGCTGCGTGGGGAAGGTCTGCCCCAAGCCCTCGCCCTCGCCCTCTGCCCAGCTGGAGAGGAACAGGAGCAGAGCGGAGGAGTACCTGCGGCAGAGCCTGCCCTACTTGGAGAGCCCACAGGAGGCCTTGCGGGAGGCGGCCGTCAGGTTCCTCGGTGAGTCCCAGCCCCTGTGGGGCCCCTCTCTGTCCCAGGGCAGCTTGGCCCCAGTCCCGGCTGCTGCGCTGGCAGCAAGAACCTGCCCTGGGGCTGCCGGAGCCCTGCCTGCCTCAGGCAGGGCCTGCGTGCCCAGGGGCTGCGTGCTGACAGCGGGCTTTGCCATGGGCTGTGTACACCTAGGGCTCGTCGGACGGCACATGAGCGACCCGAGCGAGGAGAAGCTGCAGGACATCTGCCAGGGTGAGTGGGGGCAGCGTGGTGCTAGCTGCGGCACGGAGGAGGGCAGAGCCTGGGGAGCGAGCACTGATCCCCTGCTGGGCACCGGGAGGGGGCGAGTATTGCCGGGGCGCTTGGGGCATTTCTCAACTGCATCTTTCGCCAGCTGATCTCTTAGGCCTCCCTGCTGCCTGCGGGCGATGGGAAGGGCTGGCTGGGCTTGGCCCTGTCCGGAGGCCATGCCTGGGGTCTCCGCACACCCGGGGCTTTCATCTCTTCTCTCTTCCTTTGTATTGCAGCCCTTCAAAGCATGCCGAGTGACACCAGCCTCAGCATCCAGTCTCTGGCAAGCCAGACCATCCTGCTCCTGAGAGCTCCAGCGGAAAAGGCACCATCAGGGTTCACCCTTGGAGCACTGTGCTACCGGCTCCGGAGAGCGTGGAGAAGGTGGCGCCCTGCTCCGTGAGACAGCTCTCTTTGAGCAGAGCCAGAGCAGCAGTTCCCCTCCCAGGCTGCTCAGCCCATGGCGACCCCAGAGAGTGCTGCAGAGCCTGCGTCATGCCCAGCAGCTCCCCCTGCGTGAGCGAGCGAGTGTGCGGCAGGTCGTCATTGCCCCTCTGCTGCAGGCACTGCCTCCTGACATGTGCCGAATAAAGGGCTTGTGTGAATTCTCCTTAGTCTGGTTGAGCCTGACGGAGCCACAGCAGCATAAACGCGGTGTCCTCCCTTGCTGCGACAGCTTTTGCCTTTCGCTTAGACTCCAGAGTTGGAGCAGGCCTTCAGCTCTTCTACTTCCCTGACCGAGGACAAAGTGGTTGCCCTCCTCAGCTCTGGCAGCAGGAAGAATGCTGATTTTGGGGACGCGCCCTCTGGCTTGGGGTGCAGCTTCCAGCTCCTGGCCCTGGTTGCCCTCCTCCCAACGTGCGCTTGCCTCTGCCTCAGGCCAGCAAGGAACTGCCGCGCGAACATGCAGCTTTCATGGCGCTGCTCCTGGCCCGAGGAACTCTTCTCCATCCTCTCCTGGCAAAGCTGAGAAGCTGCGTCCATCTTGTGCTGGGGAGCATGAGGCTTTGCTTGCAGTCACTCCCTCAGCCCTGCCCAGAGAGGGCTGCTTGCTTGAAGAACACAACCATGAAGTCACCTGGAAATGCTGCCGAGCCTGGAGCCCTCCTGTAGGCAGCAGAGACTCACATCAGACCCTCTGCCAAGGAAAGGGGACTGGGAGGGACCCTGGGGGCAGGACTGGAGGCAGGACACTCTGAAGGCCCCTCGTTCCTGCTCCTCAGGGCAGGGGGCAATTGGCCTGGCCAATTCGGCAGCAGCTACAGCCAAGGGAGCAGCGCAGCACTCAGCGCGTAGCTTTTTAGGCGGCCAGGTGCCAGCTCACTGCCACCTGCCAAGCGCAAAGGTCCCATTCAACAGCGAAGGACTTGCTTGAACCCTGAACTCAAGCCAGACTCACCCATCCCTGCCGCACCAGCTGGGGACCCGTCAGCTCTCCATACCCTCCCGGTGTGTGCTCGGAGCACGCCTACAGAGGGTGGGACCAGAGACGAGAGACGGGCGCCCACCCTGGCAGGGGAGAGCCCTGCTCCTGCTCCCTCCCTTGTGCCGCTTGCCGCTTCACGTCCCTTTTCCGCAGAAATGTTTCACAACTGCAGCCGGCTACGTACAACAACAGAGGCACCTCAAAGACAGGTTGTCCTTACAGCCAGGCAAAACTGGGCAACTGTTTGGGGAATCGCACAGGTGACTGCTCTGGCAGACAGCTGAAGGGGTTTGAAGGAGAGGACACTGGCTGGGAGGACGCGGAGGCTCTGGCTCTGCCCTCCCTCTGGTGCTGGGCCAACCGCAGGTCCTCTGCTCGCCTTTCCAGGGCGCTGTCGCAAAGATGGAGGCAAGCGAGCCCTATCCGCCGCGCCAAAACCCACTGGAGAAACCCAGTGGGCGTATTTCTTCTTCCCTTCCTGAGGCAACTCTTGGCCAGAGCCAGCTGGAGGGTCTCCGGGTCGTGCTTCCCCGGGCCTCCGACTGCCCGATTGCTGCTCGAGAAGCAGACCCAGCGAAACCTGCTCCCGGTTGTGCCCCCGCTGGGAGCTGGGCGGTTCCCTTGGCCGGGTCTCGGGCAGGTGCCAGGTCACCAGGTCCAACACGCAACAGCAGGGAACGGATCAGGAGAGACACGCCAGAAAAGACGCTAGTGCCATCAGCTCTTCTTCTGGCTGGGGAAGAAGGGCAGGACATGTTGCAGGGTCACAGAAACCGGGCGCTGCAAAAGAGCAGCCTCAGAGGTGCCTGGTGGCGTTAACGTGAGCAGCGTGCGCCATCGTTCCGCTCCAGAGTGACCACGACCTCTGGAAACGTTGGGGGCTTTTTCAGCAGTGGCGGCGCAGAGGAGGCAGCAGAGGCTGCCGGGCGCAGGGGGCGGCCATGGACCCGGCGGCCCCCAGCCCCATGACGGCCGGGGCAGCGGGGCCGGGGGCCGCGGAGGGCCTGGCTCCCCACCTCTCCCAGCCCCACACGCTGCCCCCCCACACCTGCCCCCCTCACCCCCCCACCTCAGGGCCGGGATCCCTCCCCCAGGGTTGCTGCAGCCCCACCTGGCGTTGCCTGGCAACGGCACCAGCTGCAGGTCACGTGGCCTCCTCCTGCCCCCCCGCCCCCGGTGCTGCCTAGCAACAGCGGCCCTTGGGCCCCCAGGGCTGCCCTGGCCTCTGCTGGGCCTCCCCTCCCGCCCTCCCTGAGCTGCTGCCTCCCTCCTCCTGCCTTCCCTTTCCATCCTTCCTTCCCTCCCCTTCTTTCTTCCTTCCCCCTCCTTCCTTCCCTCTGCCTCTCCTTCCTTCCCTCCCCCTTCTGCCTTCCCTCCCGCCTTCCTTCCCTCCCGCCTTCCTTCCCTTTCCGTCCTTCCTTCCCTCCCCTTCTTTCCTTCCTTCCCCCTCCTCCCTTCCCTCCCTCCTTCCTTCCCTCTCTCCTTTTCTCTCTCTCTCTTCCCTCCCTCCCTCTCCCCCTCCTTCTCTCCCTCCTTCCCTCCTTCCTTCCCTCTCAGCTGCAGAGGGGCTGCTGGGAGCCCTGTGCCTGCTGCTCTCCACCCTGCTCCTCCCACCACGGTGCCCCTTGGCCTCCCTGGAGCCACCACACAGCACAGCCCTGTCTCGCTGGGGGCTGCGGACATTTGTCACATTCCAGCAGTCTCGTGGCTCCTGTCTGCGTCCCACCCCTGCTCTGCCTCCGCCCTGCTGCCCGGCATGCGGCCCCATGGCACCGTTGTGCAGGCACCACACAGCATAGGCTGCCTTCAGGAGTGAGGAGACGTCCCCCCAGCATGGCCCCCCAACAGCCCTCGGTGCCGTGGCCTCCACGGCCCTCCTGCTTTGCAACCTCCCCCCCATCCCCAGCCCCTGCCCAGCCCACCTTGAGGAAAGCAAACAGCCATGCTCCAGGGTCTGCTGGGGTCTGGGTCTGGAGAGAGGCCAGGCAGGACTGGCCATCCCACCATACAGGGGCTGAGCCCAGCAGGGAGATGGAGCTGGTCACATGCAAAGGTCACTCCTCACCACGACTGTGGGGAAAGGCAGTGCTGAAAGGGGTCTGTGAGGAGTTTCCTGGGGCAGTTTCTCCTCTCTGTTCACACAACAACAAATTGGGCTGGATCTTTGCACTGAGGGACCCTGCTTGAGAGTCTCCATGGGCATGAGGATGGTCTACAGGCCCAGTAGACGCTCCCAGGACCTCCTCTGCATACTCCCTGCTAGCCCTGTAGAGGACCCAGCAGGGGGCTCATTCTCCTAGGGCTCACAGCTGGATGCCCAGTCCTCCAGCTGGGTGCAGAGCCCTGTCTGGAGGTGACTTTTGGGGTAAAGGCTAGCACGCGGCCTGGGGGAGATTGTCTCAAGACTGTGTGCTGGAGATAGGGCCTGAGGGACAGCAGCAAACTGATCTGGCTGCTGGGTCCTGCTTCCTTCAAGACAAGTGCTGGCACAGGGTCCCAGCCTTCCTTTTGGTGCCACCTGTCAAAAGTGATGATGACACTATGACCAGGGAAGGTGGGGAGAGTTATTCCTTCTTCAGCCACTTCCCAGGCCATACGGGAAGCCAGAACACCAAGGACTTCTGGCTCTGCAACGTGAACACACTTTAGTGTAGCCACAGTGTGACCATTGTCTTGGATAAAATGTCAGCATTTTTCTCTCCAAGACCATTTCAAGCCCAGCTCCACTTCCTTCTGATGTCTCCTCATCCCTCCTCTGACCTCAATAACTGTTCCTGCACCCCTTCCCCTGCTCTCCCGCAGGGTCTCGAGCTGGCAGTGCTGCTCTGGAGAGCGAGCAGACGGTGGGGCCACAGGGCCACGGGGGTGACTCTGCACTGGCCATGCTGGTGCAGGTGGGAAGCAGACCCAACCGAATGGGGATCCATGGCCTCTAATCCCTCCAGAGATCGAACACATGGTATTTCATTAATGATGACATGAATCACTCTCCCGTCTCCCTTCCCCGTGCCCCGTGCCCCGTGCCCCGTGCCCCGTGCCAGCTGGGTCCCCACTGCCTCGCCTGGGACTGCAGAGTCCTCCTGTGCCTGTGGATACCTGCGTTTCGTGCTTTCCCTTTAAGGGACTCCACCTTGGGGGACTTCTCATTTTGTGAGGCTCCTCTCGCTGCCCACCCCAGGCACACGCTGTCCCAGGAGAGCCCCTGTGCTCTCCTGGCACCTCCAGCTTCCCCTCCAGAAGGAGGGACATCTGACACTGTGCCCGAACATGTGCGACAGCCCCGGCTATGTACAACAGTGACAATCCCTCATCTCCCCTGTCACTGGACACTGAGGGGGGACTCCTCAATCCTAAATGCCTTGGTGTCTAAGAGATCATAACAGGATGATGAGCTTTTTGTTCCTGACCCCATGGACAAGGCTGCCCAGCAGGCCCTTGTGGGCTGCTCTCCTTGGGCCTATATTTGACACCAGCTCTGGAAGAAGCACCCAGCCTTCAGACATGGCACTGGCTAGAACTGCCTTTATTACCAAGATACTGTGAGGGAGCCAGCTCTGACCTGGCGTTAGACAGTTTTGCGTGGCCACCAGGTGAGACATGGCATTAAAACCGGGGTGAACTGCAAGCATTTATGTAGCAAAATGATAACAAATAAATTTCATCATCATCATCATAACAGTAACAATAGTAATAATAAAAATAAAATAAAAAAACAAAACTGAGTCCTGGTTTGGGACAGTTTGGGATTCAGTTGTTGAGAGCAAAGGCAATTTTAGCACTGCTGAAAAATGCCCATGCAATCACTTTCCTCAGGGCATCTCGGAGCTCCTTGTTCCTCAGGCTGTAGATGAGGGGGTTCAGTGCTGGATGCACCACTGCGTACAAAACAGCCACCACCAGATCCAGGGATGGGGAGGAGAGGGAGGAGGGCTTCAGGTAGGCAAATATTGCACTGCTGATAAACAAGGAGTCCACGGCCAGGTGAGGGAGGCACATGGAGAAGGCTTTGTGCCGGCCCTGCTCGGAGGGGATCCTCAGCACAACTGTGAAGATCTGTACGTAGGACAGCACAATGGACATGAAACATGCAAAAAATAAACCAACACTAACCACAACAACCCCAACTTCCCGGAGGCAGGATTGTGAGCAGGAGAGCTTGAGGATCTGGGGGATCTCACAGAAGAACTGCCCCACAGCATTGCTTTGGCAGAGAGGTATGGAAAATGTGTTGGCAGTGTGCAGGAGAGCATTGAGAAAGCCGCTGCCCCAGGCAGCTGCTGCCATTTGGACACAAGCTCTGCTGCCACCCAGGAGGGTCCCGTAGTGCAGGGGTCTGCAGATGGCAACGTAGCGGTCATAGGCCATGACAGTGAGAAGAGAAATCTCTCCTCCAAACAAGAAGGAAACCAGGAAGACCTGGGCAGCGCATCCCGAGTACGAGATGGTCGTGGTGTCCATGAGGGAATTGGCCATGGATGTGGGGACAGTGGTGGAGATGGAGGCCAGGTTGAGGAGGGAGAGATTAAAGAGGAAGAAGTCCATGGGGGTGTGGAGGCGGTGGTGGCAGGCTATGGCGGTGATGATGAGGCCGTTGGCCAGGAGGGCAGCCAGGTAGATGCCCAGGAAGAGCAAGAAGTGCAAGAGCTGCAGCTGCCGGGTTTCTGCG
Source organism: Struthio camelus (assembly GCF_040807025.1). Lineage (NCBI taxonomy): Eukaryota > Metazoa > Chordata > Aves > Struthioniformes > Struthionidae > Struthio > Struthio camelus. The sequence continues at coordinate 59,067 of NW_027182685.1, forward strand.
AATGCCAGGAGGAATTCAGTGACGGAGCTGCTGTTGGACATGTTGCTCCCTCCAGGCATGTGGGACTGTCCAAAGAAGAAAAGACATGGAGAAGTTAGGAGATGCTTTTCAAGAAACCCTGAAATGTTCCAGTTCTCATCCAACCCCCCGTACTGCCTCTCTCTTCACAGAGAGCATGTGTGTGCAGCTGCCTTGCTTGAGCTCCCCTGTGCACTGGCGGAGTGTGCTGTGAGGAGCAGAGGCCTCTGCCCATGGGCTCCAGGGCAGTCTGTCCATCCTGCTGTAGGGCAGTGGGGACATGGGAGTGGGGGTGACTAGCTCTGACAGTCACAAGGTCTGTCAGGTGAAAGCCACTGGGCAGGTGGAAGGAATATTTCAGCATCTTCACCACCTGTTCTGAAGAATGAGGGTTGAGGAACAGAGCTTTAGGGATTTCTTCCTAATGTTTATTTTCTGTGAGATGCCCCTGTGCCCCCTGGGCAGTCTTCCTCAAAAGGCAGAAAGTCTCAGCGTTTCTGCTGTGACTCCTGAGAAAGACCAATTCCCTGTCCCCGGGTGCAGAGGGAGGACAGCTTGTCTGTCTATTAGTCTTGTTCTCAGCTGTCCTGTGTTTGCAGCTCTTTGAGCTGCAGGATGGTCACTCTCATCTGTTGCCCAAAAAAGAATCTAGCCCCTGCTGAGAGCAGACGAGCCCAGGTCCCAAGTGTGGGTCTCCAACCTTCTCTCCCTTCCTCAGGGCACCAGAGCGACGTCTCCACACTCCCCTTTCTAGCCAAGCACACACACGGCTCTTTTCAGCTGCCCACATACAGCTTCCCAACACCATCTCCATACGCCCAGCATCTCTGAAGATTCTTCACAGCTCCCTCACACATCACAGAGATGGTGGTATGAGGCAGCGGTGCTCTTCTGGAGGGCAGCCCCAAGCCTGCCAGGACACCACAGGGAAATGGTCCAAGGACTGTTAGGACTGCAGATGGGCTCTCCTTACAGGACAGTCAGCTCCACTCCCCTCCCCACTCACTGCATTTCCTGGACCTGCACGGGTCAGAAGGGGGCTGCGGACACCTCACTCCCAAGCAGAGACCTCTGTGGCACAACTCGCAGGGCAGGGGTCTGAGCTGCAGCTGAAAACCCACCAACCCCAGGGAACCCGAGAGAAGAACAAGGGCAGCACGGAGAGGAGGGGAAACAAGGAGCAACACTACACTCCTGCTGCCACGGGAGGCAAGGAGAGAGGGACAGATGGGCAGTCGGGAAAGCCTTCACCTTCCCCAGCTGGGTGGTGACATTGCAGGGCAGTCACTCAGCCCCTTTGTCGGGCAGCACAAAACGGGGCCCGTGGCAGGAGAGATGCCCCTCTCCTCTGCTGCAGGTCTGGCTGCAGAGCGGGTGGCTCATGCCCTGGACTCCACGGCTGTGAGGGCAGAGGCTCTGCTGGGTGGGAGAGAAGACATGCGGGGCTGGCTCAGAGAAAGCTGTCTGCCTTGCAGGGACTGATCAACACTTGCCCAAACCCATCCTCCTGTGATGTTTCTGTTAGCAGTTCTCTCTCATTCCCAGCCCGTCTCTGCTGCCTGGCGCTCTCTCTGCTGGGAGCTCTTGCTCTCTCCCAATGTCTTTTCCCTGCTGGTTTTCACAGACCCCATCCCACCCTCTGCACACTCAGTTCTGCCCTACAGAAACCTGCCAGGACAGGGCACTGGGCAGGGGTATCTCTGTGCTCACAGGTCCCAAGGAGCAGGTCAGAAAAACCCTTATGAAGCAATAAAGGTGCTGCTGGGGCTGCCTGCAGGCTGAGGTGGGGTTGAAGGGGTTTGCTGAAGTTTCTCACAGACCTAGCGATCTCCAAGAGTGAAGGTTTGGGAATCCAAGTTACCCTGCAGTTACCCTGCAGCCAGAGACTTAGCATGCAAAGGGCTGTGCAGATTTCCCCCGCAAGGAGCTCTCCTCGCTCCTCCCACTCCACACTGCCTCTCACTTCTCTCCCTCTCGCCTCATCTCCTGTCAGCAGCAGCAGCAGGCAGTGCCCGGAGCCCCGCTGCTCTTGGCAGAGGAGCTGCTGCTGCCCAGAGCTGTCTCTCGGCCATGCTGCCTGGTTGCCAGCAGCTCCCTCGGTCCCCGGAGCCTGGCCCCGCTCAGGAGCAGAGGTCCAGCTTAAGGCATGAATTGCTCTGTCGCTTGTGCACCCTCTTCCTGGGAAATGTTCACTGCAGTCTACTGAAATCCTATCACCTATGGTCCCTTTCTGAACACTGAAGTTTGTAAACACTGATTCCTGCATTGCATTTTGTCTCATCAGAGGGTGGTTATTTGCAAGAGGTGGACCTGTCCCACTCTGGAAGACCTGATTCCCATCTCTTAAATAGGCAGAACACCTAGTCAAGGACAAGGAGGGAGGTCATTTTCGCATGGTTCAGGTATTGATTCCGATGAGTCAATCTGGGCATGGCATGACGGTTTTAGAAATCCCTGGGATGGGGTTGGATTCAGCTCTCTCCCATGAACTCCAGAAACACACAGGAGGTGGGATTCCCCTTGCCCAAGCTGAAGTGTGCACAACATGGCTGCCTGCAGGTAAGCCCCTTGTCTACGCTGCCATTGTAACCACTAGAGATGGAGGGTGGGAGTCAGTTGCTCACACACAAACACCTGGTGACATTTGAAGAGACAGAGGTGGTGCAAGGCATGTGCCAGTGTCTGCTGGCTCTGATGGAGCAACTATGAGACCTACATCCTTCTAGAACCCCAGGTGGGGGCCAGCTGAGGAATTTCCCAGGCCATATGAAAGGACACTAGATGCCTACTACGACTAGAGCTCCACTCATTCTTAAGCTGAGACACAAGCAGATCCCTACACTGCAAACAGCTGATGTAGTGCAGTGCAGGTGCTTGATTTAATGACAAAAGTAGGCCTGCAGTCCAGGTCAGGTTCCTGGGGCAACCCAGACAGCCATATGTCTCCTGCAGAAGCAGCATGGGACCTATAGGAAAGCCATGTCCTTTTGGAGGGGTTGCTGGGCAAGTGCCTCAGCGCACCTCAGCTTTCCTACCTGGACAGCACCCACAAAGCACAACAAAGCTCCATACTGACAGTCTGTAAAATTGGCAGGCATCTCTGGACCCTGGCTTGGCTAAACAGGGAGCTCAGGCCTGAGCTCCAGGGCCACAAGGCAACACAAGGATAGGGGAAGAAAGGAGAGGCTGCAAAGGAGGAATTTGGAAATACTGTCCAGTGAAGAAGGGATGGTGTTAGGGAAGCCCAAGCTGCCCTAGCATCGACCCCTGCAGGGGATGTCACGAGCCTGAAGGAGAGCTGCTGCTGCTTCAGTAACAGTGAAAGAGTAAAGAAGGAAAATGTGGGCTCACTGCTGCATGGGGCAGGGAATCTAGGAACAGCAGATGGAGATAGGTGTGAGGAACTGAACGTCGTCTTGGCTTCAGTCTTCACCAGCAGAGTCTCCTGGGCTGTTGTGCGTAGTAGAGTCAGGACTCCAGGCGAGAATACCAACCCACAGTGCCCGAGGGCTGAGTGCAGGAAAAAGGATTATGTTGTGCCTATCTTCAAAAGAGGCCACAAGGACAAGCCGGGGAGCTGCAGGCCGTTCAGCCTCACTTGAGTGAGGAGTGTGTCCTGGAGCTATCCATCTTGGATCACATTTCTGGGTACACGAAGGTGCCTGGAAATAGTCAGCACGGATTTACTGAACATAAATAGTTCCAGACCAACGTGATTGCCTTCTGTGATAAAAGACCTGTACTTGTGGGAGAAGAAAGAGTAGGAGATGTCATTCACCATGATTTTAGCCAGACTTCTGGCACTGTCTCCCCCAACATTCTTGTATCCAAGGGAGGCCTTACAGCAGGCTGGCTAGACATTCAGATGGGTGAAAAACCAAGTGGTTGGATGATGGAGCTCAGAGGGTTTTTGTGAGTGGGTCAGGCTTTACCTGGAAGCCAGTGACAAGTGGAGGGTGCAGGGGTCTACACTGCAACCCAACCTGTCTGACAGGCTCATCAGTGGCCTGGAGGACACACCTCTTATCCCAGTTGCAGATGACAGCTAATGGGGCAGAACAGTCATGTGCCTGAGGGCTGCCTTTCAGAGGGAGCTTGGCAGGTGGGAAGAATGGGCTGTCAGGAACTCTGTGAAATGCAACAAGGACAAATGCCCTATCTTCACCTGCGATAGACCAACATCCTGCAGTGACACAGGCTGGGGAGTTCTGGCTGGGCAGCAGCTCTGCAGAAAAGGACGTGGCGGTCTTTGTGGGCAGCGAGCTTGATGTGAGGCAAGAGTGTTCCCTGGCAGCAACGGAGGCCACAGCATTGTGGGCTGCATGAACAGGAGCACAGCCAGGAGAAAGACGGAAGTGATGATGCCCCTCTACTCAGCACTTATCCGAACCCACCTAGATACATCATCCATTCAGGCCCCCCTGGAGAAGAACGCTGTTGATGACATGGAGTGAGTTCAGTGTCAGAACCTCAAGGTGTTTGGGGGCTGGAGCACTTGCCCTGGGAGGAGAGGCTGAGAGTTCAGGCCTTGTTCAGCCTGGAGAAGGGAAGACTTTTGGAGGAAACTCATCACAGCTTCCCAACTCAAGCTTCCCACCAGTAAAGAACCAGGGCTCTTTACAGAGATTCCTGGCAGGACAATGAGAGGCAACAGTACGAAGCTGACACAAGTGCAGCTAAAATTGGATTTAAGGGAGAAAAATCAATCTTGGGCCTGGAAGGTTTTCAGGTCAAGGTTTAATTATGAGGGACTGCTTGTCCAGAACAGGCCCTCTTCACAGTCTACAACACCTGCACATTACAACACGATGCCCAATGAGTGTGACACATGCAGAGAGACGTGGCATGGGGGTGATTGCACTGGCTGAGGGTGCTGGAGTTGTTGAGCCTGGAGAAGAGGAGGCTTTGGGCAGACCTAAGAACAGCCTGCCCATACCCACCAGGAGGTCGTCAAGAAGATGGAGGCAGGCCCTTCATTGTTGTACACGACAGGAGGAGGAGGCCCAATGGGCATTAGCTGAAACAAGAGGTTCAGGCTGGGGATAAGCAAAAATGTTTTACCCCTGCAGACAGTGGAACACTGGGGCAGGTTGCCCAGAGAGGTTGTGCCATCTCCATCCTCAGAGGTTTTCAAGTCCTAAATGAACGAAGCCCTGAGCAACCTGGTAGGATCTGATAGTTGACCCTGCTGTGGGAAGGAGATTGGGCTAAAGACCTCCAGAGGCCCCTTCCACCATGAATCCTTTTGCATTTTCTTCCACCCTGTGTCTTCTCATGTTGACCACAGGGAGAAAACTGCAGCTTCCCTGTGACCATGGCAGTGTGTCAGACAGAAGTAGGAGCAGATCAACTGCATGTTTCTTGTCCTGCTCTGGTTAGTGTCATTCAGATTCAGGAGTGCTTTGCAGGTACCCGCAGTGAGCACTGATTTTTTTTTTCTTTTCCTTCACCTTTTATTGCATTATGCCCTCTTTTCCACCTGACAAGGTGTTCTCTTTTACCATCCTGATGCCCGCCCATGCAGTCAGCACACACCTATTTCCTAATCTCCACTGGCCCTGCTTATACTTCCTTTGTACATTCATTGGGCCTCTCTGAGATGGTGTCCGTGGTGATTTCTACCTTTGCCAGCAGCTCCGTTAAACTAGCACCTCCTTTTATTATCCACAGTGTCCCGCAATGCCTCATGCTGTTATCCTGTCAGAGGCACAGCAAGACAGGACGAGCCATCTGTACACGCACATTAAGAGCTGACACAAAGGAGCCTGAGTCCAGAGCGGCCTTGAGAAACTTGGGGTTTTGTCCAACATAAACCCCATGAAGTTGTGCAAGGAAACGCGGCTAGTCCTGCATGGGGGAGCAGAAAACGCTGTGCATCAGGACAGGCTGAGAGCTGACCGTCAGAGGAGTGACCCTGAGGAGAAGGGCCTGGACATGACAAGGGATGCCATAGGAGCCAGCAGTGCATGCTTGCACTAATGAGGCCAGCTGCATATGGGGCTGCTTCAGGAAGACCATGGCCACCCAGGCAAGGGCAGTCCCCATCCCCCTTGACTCAGCACTGGTGTGGCCACATCTGGAAGAGTGTGTCCCCGTGTGGGCTGCCCAGTGCTGGAGGAATGGGGAGGACCTGGAGAAGGTCCAGGGGAGGTCTCCCAAGATGGGGGTAGGGTCCTGAAGCACAAAGCCTGTATGGAGGGGCTGAGGGATGTGGCCTTCTTTAGCCTGGTGAAGGGGAGGCTAAGGGCATTCCAGTAGGAGCCTGGGAGTGCTTGAAGGGTGGTTTCAGAGGTGATGGAGAGTTTCTTGGTAATAGGAAATAGCAAGAGAAGGAGAAAGAGACAAAACAATTATGAGATACATTATGAGAAGTTCAGGCTGAACTTTTGGAAACTGGGATGTCACTTGTGCTGTGGTTCAACAGGACACCCAGAGGGAGTTGGTGGGGAGCCCCTGGCTTTGTGTCTGGATGAAAAGCAAGAGAGGGCAGAGAGCCATCAGTAAAGGTGGTCAGATGGCTGGGGGAGAGCAAAGTGGGGAAGCAGGCTGGGTGTCTACAGGCTGCAGGGACACAGACACAGGAGGGGGACAGCACAGGGCAGCCTGGGGTGGAGACGACTGAGGGCACTGCCAAGGCTGAAAGCCTCCGACAGGACGGAGGTCTTTGTGCTCTTGGCTTTCTCTGGTGTCTGCCACTGAGGCCAAGGAGACACTGTGTTTCTGACGGCCCCAGGTCCTCATTACGTCCCCACCCTCAGAGAGCCCAGGAGGTGCTGTCTCATCCTGCACGAAGTCTTGCACACCCCCACCCTCTCCCTGCCCCCACAAAGAGCCCTGAGCCAAGTCGGAGCGAAAGCACCACCCTGTGCAGGGGCTGGGTGTCAGTGCTGGCCCATGCTGTCTGATAACACACAGCAAGGTGGACTTGGTGTCACAGCCACCTGCACATTTCCTTTGCCAACCTGTAACAAGTGCCTCCAACTTTCTGCTCTCCTCAGCCCCTGGGAGGCTTTGTTGGTAATGGTCCTCAGGGGGACCCATTAACACTCCCCGAAACTTGGGATTTAATTCTGACTTTAACTTCTTCAGTGTTTTTCTCAGTTCCCTCTCAGTATCTGAGGTTCATGGGCTCAGCACCACATACACTCGAGGGGGGATTAAAAGGTCAGAAGCCCTAACAAGCCATGCCACTCCCCAGCATTTTCTTGAGGTCTCAGTTCTTGTGAGGCTAAGTGGAGAGCTCTCAGGAGGGCACTTACAAGAGGAAGATTTCAATGAGCGACCAAAAAAAAATCGGATGCTGGCTTTCACAGTTTTCTTCTTTTTTCAGCCCCGAGAATCCCTGTTATCCACATTGCTGGATTCCTATTGATTCAGAGGGTCTCCTAATGAAACCTGGATGTGTAGGAAAGGCAGGATTTCTGGTACGGGACATGTGTGGACAACCCTCCTCCTCCCCTCCCCAGCCCGGCCGGTTCTCCCATCAGCCCCTGGGGACCTACTTCGCTCTTGTTAACATCGAACCCTTTTCCACTCGCCTCTGTAGCTGAGTGTTATAGCTCCTGTGCCCCAAGTCCCACCTGCTTCCCTTAGAGAAGTGGATGTTATCGCTAGGCCACTCTTCTTCATTTTTGAAGGGTCCTGGAGAACAGGAGAGGTGCCTGACGAATGGAAGAAAGCCCATGTCACTCCAGTCTTCAAAAAGGGTAAGAAGGAGGAGCCAGGAATCTACAGGCCTGTCAGCCTCCCCTCCATCCCTGGAAAGGTGATCCTGGAGGTCCTCACTAAGCATGTGGAGGACAAGAAGGTGATCAGGAGGAGTCAGCATGGATTCACCAAAGGGAAATCATGCTTGACCAAGCCTTCCAGGACAGTGAGGTGGATGGAGAACTGGCTGGATGGCCGAGCTCAGAGGGTTGTGGTCAGTGGCACAGTCTAGCTGGAGGCCTGTGGCTAGTGGTGTCCCCCAGGGCTCAGTCCTGGGTCCAGTCTTGTTCAATGTATTCCTCAATGACCTGGAGGAAGGGACAGAGTGCACCCTCAGCAAGTTTGCTGATGATACTAAACTGGGGGGAGAGGCTAACACACCAGAAGGCTGTGCTGCCATTCAGAGGGACCTGGACAGGCTGGAGAGGTGGGCGGAGAGGAACCTCCTGAAGTTCAACAAAGGCAAGTGCAAGGTCCTGCACCTAGGCAGGAATAATCCCATGCACCAGGACAGGCTGGGGGTTGACCTGCTGCAAAGTGGCTCTGCAGAGAAGGACCTGGGAGTGCTGGTGGGCAACAAGTTAAACATGAGGCAGCAGTGTGCCCTTGTGGCCAAGAAGGCCCATGGTATGCTGGGGTGCATTAGGCAGAGTGTTGCCAGCAGGTGGAGGGAGGTGATCCTGCCCCTCTCCTCAGCCCTGGGGAGGCCTCACCTGGAGTACTGTGTCCAGTTCTGGGCTCCCCAGTACAAGAGAGACATGGCACTCCTGGAGAGAGTCCAGCGGAGGGCTACCAAGAGGATTAGAGGGCTGGAGCACCTCTCCTAGGAAGAAAGACTGCAAGAGCTGGGCCTGTTCAGCCTGGGGAAGAGAAGCTTGAGAGGCGATCTCATCAACGTGTACAAGCATCTGAAGGGGGAGTGTCAAGAGGATGAGGCCAGCCTCTTCTCCGTGGTGCCCAGCGACAGGACAAGAGGCAATGGGCACAAACTGAACCACAGGCAGCTCCATCTGAACCTGAGGAAAAACTTCTTCCCTGTGAGAGTGACAGAGCATTGGAACAGGTTGCCCAGAGAGGTAGTGGAGTCTCCTTCGCTGGAGATATTCAAAAGCCGTCTGGATGTGATCCTGGGCAATATGCTCTAGGTGACCCTGCTTGAGCAGGGAGGTTGGACGAGATGATCTCCAGAGGTCCCTTCCAACCTAAACGATTCTGTGATTCTGTGATTCTGTAAAACGCTGTGCATCAGGACAGGCTGAGAGCTGACCGTCAGAGGAGTGACCCTGAGGAGAAGGGCCTGGACATGACAAGGGATGCCATAGGAGCCAGCAGTGCATGCTTGCACTAATGAGGCCAGCTGCATATGGGGCTGCTTCAGGAAGACCATGGCCACCCAGGCAAGGGCAGTCCCCATCCCCCTTGACTCAGCACTGGTGTGGCCACATCTGGAAGAGTGTGTCCCCGTGTGGGCTGCCCAGTGCTGGAGGAATGGGGAGGACCTGGAGAAGGTCCAGGGGAGGTCTCCCAAGGTGGGGGTAGGGTCCTGAAGCACAAAGCCTGTATGGAGGGGCTGAGGGATGTGGCCTTCTTTAGCCTGGTGAAGGGGAGGCTAAGGGCATTCCAGTAGGAGCCTGGGAGTGCTTGAAGGGTGGTTTCAGAGGTGATGGAGAGTTTCTTGGTAATAGGAAATAGCAAGAGAAGGAGAAAGAGACAAAACAATTATGAGATACATTATGAGAAGTTCAGGCTGAACTTTTGGAAACTGGGATGTCACTTGTGCTGTGGTTCAACAGGACACCCAGAGGGAGTTGGTGGGGAGCCCCTGGCTTTGTGTCTGGATGAAAAGCAAGAGAGGGCAGAGAGCCATCAGTAAAGGTGGTCAGATGGCTGGGGGAGAGCACCCTGGCCTGTATGCCCAGGAGTACAGCCAGTAGCTCAAGGGAAGTGAACATCCACCTTTGCTCACCACTCGTTGGACCTCCATTTAGATGCTGTGCCCAGAGTTGGGCCCCCCACTACAGGAACAACATTGACAAACTTGAGCAAGCTCAGGGGAGGTCCCCCAAGGGGCTCAGGGGCTGGAGCCCTTGCCGTGGGAGGGGAGGCTGAGGGAGCTGGCCTTGTTCAGCCTGGGGAAGAGAGGGTTTCAGGGGGACCTGAGGGTAACCTCTGGCTCCTCTGAGCAGTGCACGGTGTGAGGATGAGAGTCAACAGGCATAAGCTGAAACGAAAGAAGTTCTGACTGGAGATGGGGAGAAACTTTCTAAAATGAGGGCTGAGAGACAGAGGCAACCGAGACAAGTTGTGCAGTCTCCATCCATGGAGCTTCTCAAGACCCAGCTGGATAAACCCCTGAGTAACCTGATCTGACCTCATAGGTCACCAGCTTTGACCTGGAGGTTGGGCTTGAGACCCACTGAGGTCCCTTCCCACCTGAAGTTTCCTATGATCCTACAATCCTAAGTCTCAGCTCATTTCTCCCACTCTGTTTCCCTCTTCCAAAGAGTGATTCAAAATGCTGCAGCAGATGGACAGAGGACAGCATAGATATTGCTATTGAGACAGTTTCTGGCAGCTCAGCACTGAGTCAGTTAATCTTGTGAAAAGGAAGGAGAAAAGACCACTTGTCCTTGCAGAGATGGGAAAGGAAGCTCAGGGGCTGGGAAATAATAGGGGCAGTAAACTGGGATATTAGCCAAGATGTGAAATCGCTGGACATGACAAGGGTTGCCCCATTGGAGCTTATTAAAGGGTCATAGCTCTAGGTGTGGGATTTGTTTCATGTACCCTTAGCCATCTAGAAACACACACATACACACATCTTTTTCATCAGACTTTTATTAGATGACCTGGAGAAATATTTGTGTTTTTCTAATGACCTCTTCCCTCCCTTTCCGTATCAACCTCACAAAACGCATACTCCCTGAGGGGTTCCTGGTGGTGAGCACACACCTTCCCCCACTGTCTCCTTGGCAGTTCACATATGCACCAGAGGTGATTTTACCACCCTGGCACAGCAGTACTTGGAGCTCATGGAGCTGGCCAAAGCTCTGCTGAGCCCTTTCCTCAGGGCCTCCCTGACCTCCCTGTTGCACAGGCTGTAGATGAGGGGATTGACCAGGGGTGTGAGGATGGTATAGAAAAAGGAGAACACTTTGTTGAGCTGCCTCAGCTGGGGGGTTCTGGGCATCAGGTAGACAATGATGGTGGCATAGAAAACAGTGACAACAGTGAGGTGAGAGGAACAGGTGGAGAAGGCCTTCTGCTTGCCCTTGCTAGATGGGATCCTCAGGATGGCAGCTATGATGCACACGTAGGAGGCCAGTGTGACTAAGAAAGGGAAAACTGTATTCAGGATAGATATTATGGAAGCTAGTAGTGTGATCACCCTGGTGTCACTGCAGAGAAGCTTCAGCACAGGGGTAAAATCACAGAAGAAATGGTCAATAACATTGGGGCCACAAAACCTTAAGTGGGATAAGAAAGAAGTGACTACTGTAGAGATAAGCACTCCCAGTAGCCAAGAGGCTGCTGCCAGCTGTAGAGAGACCTTCTAGCTCATGAGGCTTGCATAGAGCAGGGGCTGGCATATGGCCAAGTACCGATCGTAGGACATCATGGCCAGCAGGTAACACTCACTAACTGCAAAGGAAACTAAGAAATAGAGCTGAGCCATACGGCCATGAGCAGAAATGGTCCTGTTGCCGGTCAGGAAGCTGGCCAGCAGCCGGGGCAGGATGGTGGAGCCGTAGCAGGTCTCCAAGGAGGACAGGTTGCCCAGGAAGAAGTACATGGGGGTGTGCAGGTGCCGGTCTGCCACCACCAGCACAACAATGAGGATGTTCACGACCATTGTTACCAAGCAGATCATAAGCAGGAGGAGGAAGAGCAGTGTCTGGAGTGAGGGGACATTCCTCATTCCCAGCAGGAGAAACTCCATTGGAAATGTGCGATTGTCCCATTCCCCTTCCTCCACAGAGCACCACAGGTCCCTCATTCCTCTTTTCCTAACGAGGCAACCTACAAGAAAAAACATCTGTTTCTTTCCTTCTTTCTTGTGCAGAAGAATCAGGAAGGAAGTTGCTGTCAGAGAAAACACGGAGCCTGGCACTTCCCTGACCGCATTGGTGTTCCCTTTAGGGCCCTCATGACTACTGAAAGGAGGGAACTAGGTTTTTCCACAGAGTTAAGCCATGCATCTGTGAGCTGCCCCTCGGAGGTGCTCCTTTCCTGCTTGGAGTAGAGGCAGAGGACAGAAAGCATTCACTCCGACTGTGACAGTGTCTTTCTGGCACCCAAAGTTATTCTGAATAGCAGCCACCATTCCTAGCAGGCCAGGAGACCCCTTTCTGCGAGCACATCATGCCAGGTGCCCTTTTCCTCAGGGCAGGAGCATGGGCCCTGCACCAAACGGCTGACCTCAGCTCTCCGAAGCAGTTGTATTTGGAAGGGACAGGGCGTGTGCTTCCTTCGACAGTGCGTGGCTCAGGAGTGGACATCCCCGGCACTGTGCAGCAGGACTTCCTTAGAGAGCTCTCAGAGAGCCTTTGCGTGGGCTTGAGAGAGAAAAGGGAGCTGGACCTGAGAGAAGATGGACACTTGAGCTATCAGCCAATATGAGGAGAAGAGATTTGGTGCAGGGCAAGAGGGAAGAGGACAGGGGAGATCATTCGCTTGGTGTAGATCCCCCTCCAGGATGGTTTGGGAGGGGCTTGGGGCTGCCTGGTGGCACAGCCCAGCAGCTGAACCTCAGCACTGCCAGCTGTGCTCACGGAGCTCTGGGCTGGCTCAGGGGCAGCAAAGGCACAAACTAACTCTGCACCAACAGACAAGCTCCCCAGCACTCTGCTCTGCTAACAAGGGTATCAGAAGAAACGTGTGGAGGGAAGGGGGAGCTGGAGTAGAAGACACCCAGGAAAGGACATGCCCATCACTTTCCTCACCCATAGATGCCACTGTGCAAAGCCTAAAGAGCTAAAAAGGAACGGACCTGACTCAGAAGACACAACACAAAGCTGCAGGCCTCCGGATGAGGTGGTGATCTCTGCACTGATGGTGTTGGGCAATGATGATGGAGGTTGGGGTCTCGCCCTCTGCTTCTTGCCCACCACGTCCTTCTCTTCCCTGAGCTCTCTGCAAACCACAACCCAGCGCTCAGGCATTGCTCCGCCCTTGCCATCTTCTTTCAGCCCCTCCTGCAGTTGTGTCCAGCAGCAGTTGAATCCCCCCTGCTCTCTGCAGTGTCCTGGGGTTTAAAGCACTAACGAGTCTCTGAAGGCTCCTGCTGCAGCTGGTCTCTCCCCAGGGACTGCAGAGAGGGAGCAATGTGTAATTGGCTCTCCAAGGAGACTGAAACCTCTGACCTGCTGGAAACTTTGTGAACACTTCTGGCACATAGCTTGCGCCATATCTCTGGTCACTCAAACTCTGGGACATGCTCCTTTGAAAGGGAAACTGAGGCAGAGGACTGAGGAACCAGGACAACGCAAAGTCAGGAGAGATGCTGTGAATGGGATTCCCCTCACCTCCCTGCAGACATCTGTCTGTTCACTGCCTCACTCAGGTTGAGAGAGCCCTGGTGGCCTGAGCTGGTCCCTCCAGCCCCCCACCATGGTCAGTGGGGAGGGAGAGGCCGAGCCCCAGGAATTTCCTCCCTGCCACGGAGACTTGCCTTGGGTAATGGGGTGAGTCCCCCTCTCGGGTGCCAGACTCTGTCCCCTGAGGTGAGAGGGCCTCCGAACTCTCCCTGAGGCACAGAATCATAGAATCACAGAATCGTTTAGGTTGGAAGGGACCTCTGGAGATCATCTCGTCCAACCTCCCTGCTCAAGCAGGGTCACCTAGAGCACATTGCCCAGGATCACATCCAGACGGCTTTTGAATATCTCCAGCGAAGGAGACTCCACTACCTCTCTGGGCAACCTGTTCCAATGCTCTGTCACTCTCACAGGGAAGAAGTTTTTCCTCAGGTTCAGATGGAGCTGCCTGTGGTTCAGTTTGTGCCCATTGCCTCTTGTCCTGTCGCTGGGCACCACGGAGAAGAGGCTGGCCTCATCCTCTTGACACTCCCCCTTCAGATGCTTGTACACGTTGATGAGATCGCCTCTCAAGCTTCTCTTCCCCAGGCTGAACAGGCCCAGCTCTTGCAGTCTTTCTTCCTAGGAGAGGTGCTCCAGCCCTCTAATCCTCTTGGTAGCCCTCCGCTGGACTCTCTCCAGGAGTGCCATGTCTCTCTTGTACTGGGGAGCCCAGAACTGGACACAGTACTCCAGGTGAGGCCTCCCCAGGGCTGAGGAGAGGGGCAGGATCACCTCCCTCCACCTGCTGGCAACACTCTGCCTAATGCACCCCAGCATACCATGGGCCTTCTTGGCCACAAGGGCACACTGCTGCCTCATGTTTAACTTGTTGCCCACCAGCACTCCCAGGTCCTTCTCGGCAGAGCCACTTTGCAGCAGGTCAACCCCCAGCCTGTCCTGGTGCATGGGATTATTCCTGCCTAGGTGCAGGACCTTGCACTTGCCTTTGTTGAACTTCAGGAGGTTCCTCTCCGCCCACCTCTCCAGCCTGTCCAGGTCCCTCTGAATGGCAGCACAGTCTTCTGGTGTGTTAGCCTCTCCCCCCAGTTTAGTATCATCAGCAAACTTGCTGAGGGTGCACTCTGTCCCTTCCTCCAGGTCATTGAGGAATACATTGAACAAGACTGGACCCAGGACTGAGCCCTGGGGGACACCACTAGCCACAGGCCTCCAGCTAGACTGTGCCACTGACCACAACCCTCTGAGCTCGGCCATCCAGCCAGTTCTCCATCCACCTCACTGTCCTGGAAGGCTTGGTCAAGCATGATTTCCCTTTGGTGAATCCATGCTGACTCCTCCTGATCACCTTCTTGTCCTCCACATGCTTAGTGAGGACCTCCAGGATCACCTTTCCAGGGATGGAGGGGAGGCTGACAGGCCTGTAGATTCCTGGCTCCTCCTTCTTACCCTTTTTGAAGACTGGAGTGACATGGGCTTTCTTCCATTCGTCAGGCACCTCTCCTGTTCTCCAGGACCCTTCAAAAATGAAGAAGAGTGGCCTAGCGATAACATCCACTTCTCTAAGGGAAGCAGGTGGGACTTGGGGCACAGGAGCTATAACACTCAGCTACAGAGGCGAGTGGAAAAGGGTTCGATGTTAACAAGAGCGAAGTAGGTCCCCAGGGGCTGATGGGAGAACTGGCCGGGCTGGGGAGGGGAGGAGGAGGGTTGTCCACACATGTCCCGTACCAGAAATCCTGCCTTTCCTACACATCCAGGTTTCATTAGGAGACCCTCTGAATCAATAGGAATCCAGCAATGTGGATAACAGGGATTCTCGGGGCTGAAAAAAGAAGAAAACTGTGAAAGCCAGCATCCGATTTTTTTTTGGTCGCTCATTGAAATCTTCCTCTTGTAAGTGCCCTCCTGAGAGCTCTCCACTTAGCCTCACAAGAACTGAGACCTCAAGAAAATGCTGGGGAGTGGCATGGCTTGTTAGGGCTTCTGACCTTTTAATCCCCCCTCGAGTGTATGTGGTGCTGAGCCCATGAACCTCAGATACTGAGAGGGAACTGAGAAAAACACTGAAGAAGTTAAAGTCAGAATTAAATCCCAAGTTTCGGGGAGTGTTAATGGGTCCCCCTGAGGACCATTACCAACAAAGCCTCCCAGGGGCTGAGGAGAGCAGAAAGTTGGAGGCACTTGTTACAGGTTGGCAAAGGAAATGTGCAGGTGGCTGTGACACCAAGTCCACCTTGCTGTGTGTTATCAGACAGCATGGGCCAGCACTGACACCCAGCCCCTGCACAGGGTGGTGCTTTTGCTCCGACTTGGCTCAGGGCTCTTTGTGGGGGCAGGGAGAGGGTGGGGGTGTGCAAGACTTCGTGCAGGATGAGACAGCACCTCCTGGGCTCTCTGAGGGTGGGGACGTAATGAGGACCTGGGGCCGTCAGAAACACAGTGTCTCCTTGGCCTCAGTGGCAGACACCAGAGAAAGCCAAGAGCACAAAGACCTCCGTCCTGTCGGAGGCTTTCAGCCTTGGCAGTGCCCTCAGTCGTCTCCACCCCAGGCTGCCCTGTGCTGTCCCCCTCCTGTGTCTGTGTCCCTGCAGCCTGTAGACACCCAGCCTGCTTCCCCACTTTGCTCTCCCCCAGCCATCTGACCACCTTTACTGATGGCTCTCTGCCCTCTCTTGCTTTTCATCCAGACACAAAGCCAGGGGCTCCCCACCAACTCCCTCTGGGTGTCCTGTTGAACCACAGCACAAGTGACATCCCAGTTTCCAAAAGTTCAGCCTGAACTTCTCATAATGTATCTCATAATTGTTTTGTCTCTTTCTCCTTCTCTTGCTATTTCCTATTACCAAGAAACTCTCCATCACCTCTGAAACCACCCTTCAAGCACTCACAGGCTCCTACTGGAATGCCCTTAGCCTCCCCTTCACCAGGCTAAAGAAGGCCACATCCCTCAGCCCCTCCATACAGGCTTTGTGCTTCAGGACCCTACCCCCACCTTGGGAGACCTCCCCTGGACCTTCTCCAGGTCCTCCCCATTCCTCCAGCACTGGGCAGCCCACACGGGGACACACTCTTCCAGATGTGGCCACACCAGTGCTGAGTCAAGGGGGATGGGGACTGCCCTTGCCTGGGTGGCCATGGTCTTCCTGAAGCAGCCCCATATGCAGCTGGCCTCATTAGTGCAAGCATGCACTGCTGGCTCCTATGGCATCCCTTGTCATGTCCAGGCCCTTCTCCTCAGGGTCACTCCTCTGACGGTCAGCTCTCAGCCTGCCCTGATGCACAGCGTTTTACAGAATCACAGAATCACAGAATCGTTTAGGTTGGACGGGACCTCTGGAGATCATCTCGTCCAACCTCCCTGCTCAAGCAGGGTCACCTAGAGCATATTGCCCAGGATCACATCCAGACGGCTTTTGAATATCTCCAGCGAAGGAGACTCCACTACCTCTCTGGGCAACCTGTTCCAATGCTCTGTCACTCTCACAGGGAAGAAGTTTTTCCTCAGGTTCAGATGGAGCTGCCTGTGGTTCAGTTTGTGCCCATTGCCTCTTGTCCTGTCGCTGGGCACCACGGAGAAGAGGCTGGCCTCATCCTCTTGACACTCCCCCTTCAGATGCTTGTACACGTTGATGAGATCGCCTCTCAAGCTTCTCTTCCCCAGGCTGAACAGGCCCAGCTCTTGCAGTCTTTCTTCCTAGGAGAGGTGCTCCAGCCCTCTAATCCTCTTGGTAGCCCTCCGCTGGACTCTCTCCAGGAGTGCCATGTCTCTCTTGTACTGGGGAGCCCAGAACTGGACACAGTACTCCAGGTGAGGCCTCCCCAGGGCTGAGGAGAGGGGCAGGATCACCTCCCTCCACCTGCTGGCAACACTCTGCCTAATGCACCCCAGCATACCATGGGCCTTCTTGGCCACAAGGGCACACTGCTGCCTCATGTTTAACTTGTTGCCCACCAGCACTCCCAGGTCCTTCTCGGCAGAGCCACTTTGCAGCAGGTCAACCCCCAGCCTGTCCTGGTGCATGGGATTATTCCTGCCTAGGTGCAGGACCTTGCACTTGCCTTTGTTGAACTTCAGGAGGTTCCTCTCCGCCCACCTCTCCAGCCTGTCCAGGTCCCTCTGAATGGCAGCACAGTCTTCTGGTGTGTTAGCCTCTCCCCCCAGTTTAGTATCATCAGCAAACTTGCTGAGGGTGCACTCTGTCCCTTCCTCCAGGTCATTGAGGAATACATTGAACAAGACTGGACCCAGGACTGAGCCCTGGGGGACACCACTAGCCACAGGCCTCCAGCTAGACTGTGCCACTGACCACAACCCTCTGAGCTCGGCCATCCAGCCAGTTCTCCATCCACCTCACTGTCCTGGAAGGCTTGGTCAAGCATGATTTCCCTTTGGTGAATCCATGCTGACTCCTCCTGATCACCTTCTTGTCCTCCACATGCTTAGTGAGGACCTCCAGGATCACCTTTCCAGGGATGGAGGGGAGGCTGACAGGCCTGTAGATTCCTGGCTCCTCCTTCTTACCCTTTTTGAAGACTGGAGTGACATGGGCTTTCTTCCATTCGTCAGGCACCTCTCCTGTTCTCCAGGACCCTTCAAAAATGAAGAAGAGTGGCCTAGCGATAACATCCACTTCTCTAAGGGAAGCAGGTGGGACTTGGGGCACAGGAGCTATAACACTCAGCTACAGAGGCGAGTGGAAAAGGGTTCGATGTTAACAAGAGCGAAGTAGGTCCCCAGGGGCTGATGGGAGAACTGGCCGGGCTGGGGAGGGGAGGAGGAGGGTTGTCCACACATGTCCCGTACCAGAAATCCTGCCTTTCCTACACATCCAGGTTTCATTAGGAGACCCTCTGAATCAATAGGAATCCAGCAATGTGGATAACAGGGATTCTCGGGGCTGAAAAAAGAAGAAAACTGTGAAAGCCAGCATCCGATTTTTTTTTGGTCGCTCATTGAAATCTTCCTCTTGTAAGTGCCCTCCTGAGAGCTCTCCACTTAGCCTCACAAGAACTGAGACCTCAAGAAAATGCTGGGGAGTGGCATGGCTTGTTAGGGCTTCTGACCTTTTAATCCCCCCTCGAGTGTATGTGGTGCTGAGCCCATGAACCTCAGATACTGAGAGGGAACTGAGAAAAACACTGAAGAAGTTAAAGTCAGAATTAAATCCCAAGTTTCGGGGAGTGTTAATGGGTCCCCCTGAGGACCATTACCAACAAAGCCTCCCAGGGGCTGAGGAGAGCAGAAAGTTGGAGGCACTTGTTACAGGTTGGCAAAGGAAATGTGCAGGTGGCTGTGACACCAAGTCCACCTTGCTGTGTGTTATCAGACAGCATGGGCCAGCACTGACACCCAGCCCCTGCACAGGGTGGTGCTTTCGCTCCGACTTGGCTCAGGGCTCTTTGTGGGGGCAGGGAGAGGGTGGGGGTGTGCAAGACTTCGTGCAGGATGAGACAGCACCTCCTGGGCTCTCTGAGGGTGGGGACGTAATGAGGACCTGGGGCCGTCAGAAACACAGTGTCTCCTTGGCCTCAGTGGCAGACACCAGAGAAAGCCAAGAGCACAAAGACCTCCGTCCTGTCGGAGGCTTTCAGCCTTGGCAGTGCCCTCAGTCGTCTCCACCCCAGGCTGCCCTGTGCTGTCCCCCTCCTGTGTCTGTGTCCCTGCAGCCTGTAGACACCCAGCCTGCTTCCCCACTTTGCTCTCCCCCAGCCATCTGACCACCTTTACTGATGGCTCTCTGCCCTCTCTTGCTTTTCATCCAGACACAAAGCCAGGGGCTCCCCACCAACTCCCTCTGGGTGTCCTGTTGAACCACAGCACAAGTGACATCCCAGTTTCCAAAAGTTCAGCCTGAACTTCTCATAATGTATCTCATAATTGTTTTGTCTCTTTCTCCTTCTCTTGCTATTTCCTATTACCAAGAAACTCTCCATCACCTCTGAAACCACCCTTCAAGCACTCCCAGGCTCCTACTGGAATGCCCTTAGCCTCCCCTTCACCAGGCTAAAGAAGGCCACATCCCTCAGCCCCTCCATACAGGCTTTGTGCTTCAGGACCCTACCCCCACCTTGGGAGACCTCCCCTGGACCTTCTCCAGGTCCTCCCCATTCCTCCAGCACTGGGCAGCCCACACGGGGACACACTCTTCCAGATGTGGCCACACCAGTGCTGAGTCAAGGGGGATGGGGACTGCCCTTGCCTGGGTGGCCATGGTCTTCCTGAAGCAGCCCCATATGCAGCTGGCCTCATTAGTGCAAGCATGCACTGCTGGCTCCTATGGCATCCCTTGTCATGTCCAGGCCCTTCTCCTCAGGGTCACTCCTCTGACGGTCAGCTCTCAGCCTGCCCTGATGCACAGCGTTTTACAGAATCACAGAATCACAGAATCGTTTAGGTTGGACGGGACCTCTGGAGATCATCTCGTCCAACCTCCCTGCTCAAGCAGGGTCACCTAGAGCATATTGCCCAGGATCACATCCAGACGGCTTTTGAATATCTCCAGCGAAGGAGACTCCACTACCTCTCTGGGCAACCTGTTCCAATGCTCTGTCACTCTCACAGGGAAGAAGTTTTTCCTCAGGTTCAGATGGAGCTGCCTGTGGTTCAGTTTGTGCCCATTGCCTCTTGTCCTGTCGCTGGGCACCACGGAGAAGAGGCTGGCCTCATCCTCTTGACACTCCCCCTTCAGATGCTTGTACACGTTGATGAGATCGCCTCTCAAGCTTCTCTTCCCCAGGCTGAACAGGCCCAGCTCTTGCAGTCTTTCTTCCTAGGAGAGGTGCTCCAGCCCTCTAATCCTCTTGGTAGCCCTCCGCTGGACTCTCTCCAGGAGTGCCATGTCTCTCTTGTACTGGGGAGCCCAGAACTGGACACAGTACTCCAGGTGAGGCCTCCCCAGGGCTGAGGAGAGGGGCAGGATCACCTCCCTCCACCTGCTGGCAACACTCTGCCTAATGCACCCCAGCATACCATGGGCCTTCTTGGCCACAAGGGCACACTGCTGCCTCATGTTTAACTTGTTGCCCACCAGCACTCCCAGGTCCTTCTCGGCAGAGCCACTTTGCAGCAGGTCAACCCCCAGCCTGTCCTGGTGCATGGGATTATTCCTGCCTAGGTGCAGGACCTTGCACTTGCCTTTGTTGAACTTCAGGAGGTTCCTCTCCGCCCACCTCTCCAGCCTGTCCAGGTCCCTCTGAATGGCAGCACAGTCTTCTGGTGTGTTAGCCTCTCCCCCCAGTTTAGTATCATCAGCAAACTTGCTGAGGGTGCACTCTGTCCCTTCCTCCAGGTCATTGAGGAATACATTGAACAAGACTGGACCCAGGACTGAGCCCTGGGGGACACCACTAGCCACAGGCCTCCAGCTAGACTGTGCCACTGACCACAACCCTCTGAGCTCGGCCATCCAGCCAGTTCTCCATCCACCTCACTGTCCTGGAAGGCTTGGTCAAGCATGATTTCCCTTTGGTGAATCCATGCTGACTCCTCCTGATCACCTTCTTGTCCTCCACATGCTTAGTGAGGACCTCCAGGATCACCTTTCCAGGGATGGAGGGGAGGCTGACAGGCCTGTAGATTCCTGGCTCCTCCTTCTTACCCTTTTTGAAGACTGGAGTGACATGGGCTTTCTTCCATTCGTCAGGCACCTCTCCTGTTCTCCAGGACCCTTCAAAAATGAAGAAGAGTGGCCTAGCGATAACATCCACTTCTCTAAGGGAAGCAGGTGGGACTTGGGGCACAGGAGCTATAACACTCAGCTACAGAGGCGAGTGGAAAAGGGTTCGATGTTAACAAGAGCGAAGTAGGTCCCCAGGGGCTGATGGGAGAACTGGCCGGGCTGGGGAGGGGAGGAGGAGGGTTGTCCACACATGTCCCGTACCAGAAATCCTGCCTTTCCTACACATCCAGGTTTCATTAGGAGACCCTCTGAATCAATAGGAATCCAGCAATGTGGATAACAGGGATTCTCGGGGCTGAAAAAAGAAGAAAACTGTGAAAGCCAGCATCCGATTTTTTTTTGGTCGCTCATTGAAATCTTCCTCTTGTAAGTGCCCTCCTGAGAGCTCTCCACTTAGCCTCACAAGAACTGAGACCTCAAGAAAATGCTGGGGAGTGGCATGGCTTGTTAGGGCTTCTGACCTTTTAATCCCCCCTCGAGTGTATGTGGTGCTGAGCCCATGAACCTCAGATACTGAGAGGGAACTGAGAAAAACACTGAAGAAGTTAAAGTCAGAATTAAATCCCAAGTTTCGGGGAGTGTTAATGGGTCCCCCTGAGGACCATTACCAACAAAGCCTCCCAGGGGCTGAGGAGAGCAGAAAGTTGGAGGCACTTGTTACAGGTTGGCAAAGGAAATGTGCAGGTGGCTGTGACACCAAGTCCACCTTGCTGTGTGTTATCAGACAGCATGGGCCAGCACTGACACCCAGCCCCTGCACAGGGTGGTGCTTTCGCTCCGACTTGGCTCAGGGCTCTTTGTGGGGGCAGGGAGAGGGTGGGGGTGTGCAAGACTTCGTGCAGGATGAGACAGCACCTCCTGGGCTCTCTGAGGGTGGGGACGTAATGAGGACCTGGGGCCGTCAGAAACACAGTGTCTCCTTGGCCTCAGTGGCAGACACCAGAGAAAGCCAAGAGCACAAAGACCTCCGTCCTGTCGGAGGCTTTCAGCCTTGGCAGTGCCCTCAGTCGTCTCCACCCCAGGCTGCCCTGTGCTGTCCCCCTCCTGTGTCTGTGTCCCTGCAGCCTGTAGACACCCAGCCTGCTTCCCCACTTTGCTCTCCCCCAGCCATCTGACCACCTTTACTGATGGCTCTCTGCCCTCTCTTGCTTTTCATCCAGACACAAAGCCAGGGGCTCCCCACCAACTCCCTCTGGGTGTCCTGTTGAACCACAGCACAAGTGACATCCCAGTTTCCAAAAGTTCAGCCTGAACTTCTCATAATGTATCTCATAATTGTTTTGTCTCTTTCTCCTTCTCTTGCTATTTCCTATTACCAAGAAACTCTCCATCACCTCTGAAACCACCCTTCAAGCACTCCCAGGCTCCTACTGGAATGCCCTTAGCCTCCCCTTCACCAGGCTAAAGAAGGCCACATCCCTCAGCCCCTCCATACAGGCTTTGTGCTTCAGGACCCTACCCCCACCTTGGGAGACCTCCCCTGGACCTTCTCCAGGTCCTCCCCATTCCTCCAGCACTGGGCAGCCCACACGGGGACACACTCTTCCAGATGTGGCCACACCAGTGCTGAGTCAAGGGGGATGGGGACTGCCCTTGCCTGGGTGGCCATGGTCTTCCTGAAGCAGCCCCATATGCAGCTGGCCTCATTAGTGCAAGCATGCACTGCTGGCTCCTATGGCATCCCTTGTCATGTCCAGGCCCTTCTCCTCAGGGTCACTCCTCTGACGGTCAGCTCTCAGCCTGCCCTGATGCACAGCGTTTTACAGAATCACAGAATCACAGAATCGTTTAGGTTGGACGGGACCTCTGGAGATCATCTCGTCCAACCTCCCTGCTCAAGCAGGGTCACCTAGAGCATATTGCCCAGGATCACATCCAGACGGCTTTTGAATATCTCCAGCGAAGGAGACTCCACTACCTCTCTGGGCAACCTGTTCCAATGCTCTGTCACTCTCACAGGGAAGAAGTTTTTCCTCAGGTTCAGATGGAGCTGCCTGTGGTTCAGTTTGTGCCCATTGCCTCTTGTCCTGTCGCTGGGCACCACGGAGAAGAGGCTGGCCTCATCCTCTTGACACTCCCCCTTCAGATGCTTGTACACGTTGATGAGATCGCCTCTCAAGCTTCTCTTCCCCAGGCTGAACAGGCCCAGCTCTTGCAGTCTTTCTTCCTAGGAGAGGTGCTCCAGCCCTCTAATCCTCTTGGTAGCCCTCCGCTGGACTCTCTCCAGGAGTGCCATGTCTCTCTTGTACTGGGGAGCCCAGAACTGGACACAGTACTCCAGGTGAGGCCTCCCCAGGGCTGAGGAGAGGGGCAGGATCACCTCCCTCCACCTGCTGGCAACACTCTGCCTAATGCACCCCAGCATACCATGGGCCTTCTTGGCCACAAGGGCACACTGCTGCCTCATGTTTAACTTGTTGCCCACCAGCACTCCCAGGTCCTTCTCGGCAGAGCCACTTTGCAGCAGGTCAACCCCCAGCCTGTCCTGGTGCATGGGATTATTCCTGCCTAGGTGCAGGACCTTGCACTTGCCTTTGTTGAACTTCAGGAGGTTCCTCTCCGCCCACCTCTCCAGCCTGTCCAGGTCCCTCTGAATGGCAGCACAGTCTTCTGGTGTGTTAGCCTCTCCCCCCAGTTTAGTATCATCAGCAAACTTGCTGAGGGTGCACTCTGTCCCTTCCTCCAGGTCATTGAGGAATACATTGAACAAGACTGGACCCAGGACTGAGCCCTGGGGGACACCACTAGCCACAGGCCTCCAGCTAGACTGTGCCACTGACCACAACCCTCTGAGCTCGGCCATCCAGCCAGTTCTCCATCCACCTCACTGTCCTGGAAGGCTTGGTCAAGCATGATTTCCCTTTGGTGAATCCATGCTGACTCCTCCTGATCACCTTCTTGTCCTCCACATGCTTAGTGAGGACCTCCAGGATCACCTTTCCAGGGATGGAGGGGAGGCTGACAGGCCTGTAGATTCCTGGCTCCTCCTTCTTACCCTTTTTGAAGACTGGAGTGACATGGGCTTTCTTCCATTCGTCAGGCACCTCTCCTGTTCTCCAGGACCCTTCAAAAATGAAGAAGAGTGGCCTAGCGATAACATCCACTTCTCTAAGGGAAGCAGGTGGGACTTGGGGCACAGGAGCTATAACACTCAGCTACAGAGGCGAGTGGAAAAGGGTTCGATGTTAACAAGAGCGAAGTAGGTCCCCAGGGGCTGATGGGAGAACTGGCCGGGCTGGGGAGGGGAGGAGGAGGGTTGTCCACACATGTCCCGTACCAGAAATCCTGCCTTTCCTACACATCCAGGTTTCATTAGGAGACCCTCTGAATCAATAGGAATCCAGCAATGTGGATAACAGGGATTCTCGGGGCTGAAAAAAGAAGAAAACTGTGAAAGCCAGCATCCGATTTTTTTTTGGTCGCTCATTGAAATCTTCCTCTTGTAAGTGCCCTCCTGAGAGCTCTCCACTTAGCCTCACAAGAACTGAGACCTCAAGAAAATGCTGGGGAGTGGCATGGCTTGTTAGGGCTTCTGACCTTTTAATCCCCCCTCGAGTGTATGTGGTGCTGAGCCCATGAACCTCAGATACTGAGAGGGAACTGAGAAAAACACTGAAGAAGTTAAAGTCAGAATTAAATCCCAAGTTTCGGGGAGTGTTAATGGGTCCCCCTGAGGACCATTACCAACAAAGCCTCCCAGGGGCTGAGGAGAGCAGAAAGTTGGAGGCACTTGTTACAGGTTGGCAAAGGAAATGTGCAGGTGGCTGTGACACCAAGTCCACCTTGCTGTGTGTTATCAGACAGCATGGGCCAGCACTGACACCCAGCCCCTGCACAGGGTGGTGCTTTCGCTCCGACTTGGCTCAGGGCTCTTTGTGGGGGCAGGGAGAGGGTGGGGGTGTGCAAGACTTCGTGCAGGATGAGACAGCACCTCCTGGGCTCTCTGAGGGTGGGGACGTAATGAGGACCTGGGGCCGTCAGAAACACAGTGTCTCCTTGGCCTCAGTGGCAGACACCAGAGAAAGCCAAGAGCACAAAGACCTCCGTCCTGTCGGAGGCTTTCAGCCTTGGCAGTGCCCTCAGTCGTCTCCACCCCAGGCTGCCCTGTGCTGTCCCCCTCCTGTGTCTGTGTCCCTGCAGCCTGTAGACACCCAGCCTGCTTCCCCACTTTGCTCTCCCCCAGCCATCTGACCACCTTTACTGATGGCTCTCTGCCCTCTCTTGCTTTTCATCCAGACACAAAGCCAGGGGCTCCCCACCAACTCCCTCTGGGTGTCCTGTTGAACCACAGCACAAGTGACATCCCAGTTTCCAAAAGTTCAGCCTGAACTTCTCATAATGTATCTCATAATTGTTTTGTCTCTTTCTCCTTCTCTTGCTATTTCCTATTACCAAGAAACTCTCCATCACCTCTGAAACCACCCTTCAAGCACTCCCAGGCTCCTACTGGAATGCCCTTAGCCTCCCCTTCACCAGGCTAAAGAAGGCCACATCCCTCAGCCCCTCCATACAGGCTTTGTGCTTCAGGACCCTACCCCCACCTTGGGAGACCTCCCCTGGACCTTCTCCAGGTCCTCCCCATTCCTCCAGCACTGGGCAGCCCACACGGGGACACACTCTTCCAGATGTGGCCACACCAGTGCTGAGTCAAGGGGGATGGGGACTGCCCTTGCCTGGGTGGCCATGGTCTTCCTGAAGCAGCCCCATATGCAGCTGGCCTCATTAGTGCAAGCATGCACTGCTGGCTCCTATGGCATCCCTTGTCATGTCCAGGCCCTTCTCCTCAGGGTCACTCCTCTGACGGTCAGCTCTCAGCCTGCCCTGATGCACAGCGTTTTACAGAATCACAGAATCACAGAATCGTTTAGGTTGGAAGGGACCTCTGGAGATCATCTCGTCCAACCTCCCTGCTCAAGCAGGGTCACCTAGAGCATATTGCCCAGGATCACATCCAGACGGCTTTTGAATATCTCCAGCGAAGGAGACTCCACTACCTCTCTGGGCAACCTGTTCCAATGCTCTGTCACTCTCACAGGGAAGAAGTTTTTCCTCAGGTTCAGATGGAGCTGCCTGTGGTTCAGTTTGTGCCCATTGCCTCTTGTCCTGTCGCTGGGCACCACGGAGAAGAGGCTGGCCTCATCCTCTTGACACTCCCCCTTCAGATGCTTGTACACGTTGATGAGATCGCCTCTCAAGCTTCTCTTCCCCAGGCTGAACAGGCCCAGCTCTTGCAGTCTTTCTTCCTAGGAGAGGTGCTCCAGCCCTCTAATCCTCTTGGTAGCCCTCCGCTGGACTCTCTCCAGGAGTGCCATGTCTCTCTTGTACTGGGGAGCCCAGAACTGGACACAGTACTCCAGGTGAGGCCTCCCCAGGGCTGAGGAGAGGGGCAGGATCACCTCCCTCCACCTGCTGGCAACACTCTGCCTAATGCACCCCAGCATACCATGGGCCTTCTTGGCCACAAGGGCACACTGCTGCCTCATGTTTAACTTGTTGCCCACCAGCACTCCCAGGTCCTTCTCGGCAGAGCCACTTTGCAGCAGGTCAACCCCCAGCCTGTCCTGGTGCATGGGATTATTCCTGCCTAGGTGCAGGACCTTGCACTTGCCTTTGTTGAACTTCAGGAGGTTCCTCTCCGCCCACCTCTCCAGCCTGTCCAGGTCCCTCTGAATGGCAGCACAGTCTTCTGGTGTGTTAGCCTCTCCCCCCAGTTTAGTATCATCAGCAAACTTGCTGAGGGTGCACTCTGTCCCTTCCTCCAGGTCATTGAGGAATACATTGAACAAGACTGGACCCAGGACTGAGCCCTGGGGGACACCACTAGCCACAGGCCTCCAGCTAGACTGTGCCACTGACCACAACCCTCTGAGCTCGGCCATCCAGCCAGTTCTCCATCCACCTCACTGTCCTGGAAGGCTTGGTCAAGCATGATTTCCCTTTGGTGAATCCATGCTGACTCCTCCTGATCACCTTCTTGTCCTCCACATGCTTAGTGAGGACCTCCAGGATCACCTTTCCAGGGATGGAGGGGAGGCTGACAGGCCTGTAGATTCCTGGCTCCTCCTTCTTACCCTTTTTGAAGACTGGAGTGACATGGGCTTTCTTCCATTCGTCAGGCACCTCTCCTGTTCTCCAGGACCCTTCAAAAATGAAGAAGAGTGGCCTAGCGATAACATCCACTTCTCTAAGGGAAGCAGGTGGGACTTGGGGCACAGGAGCTATAACACTCAGCTACAGAGGCGAGTGGAAAAGGGTTCGATGTTAACAAGAGCGAAGTAGGTCCCCAGGGGCTGATGGGAGAACTGGCCGGGCTGGGGAGGGGAGGAGGAGGGTTGTCCACACATGTCCCGTACCAGAAATCCTGCCTTTCCTACACATCCAGGTTTCATTAGGAGACCCTCTGAATCAATAGGAATCCAGCAATGTGGATAACAGGGATTCTCGGGGCTGAAAAAAGAAGAAAACTGTGAAAGCCAGCATCCGATTTTTTTTTGGTCGCTCATTGAAATCTTCCTCTTGTAAGTGCCCTCCTGAGAGCTCTCCACTTAGCCTCACAAGAACTGAGACCTCAAGAAAATGCTGGGGAGTGGCATGGCTTGTTAGGGCTTCTGACCTTTTAATCCCCCCTCGAGTGTATGTGGTGCTGAGCCCATGAACCTCAGATACTGAGAGGGAACTGAGAAAAACACTGAAGAAGTTAAAGTCAGAATTAAATCCCAAGTTTCGGGGAGTGTTAATGGGTCCCCCTGAGGACCATTACCAACAAAGCCTCCCAGGGGCTGAGGAGAGCAGAAAGTTGGAGGCACTTGTTACAGGTTGGCAAAGGAAATGTGCAGGTGGCTGTGACACCAAGTCCACCTTGCTGTGTGTTATCAGACAGCATGGGCCAGCACTGACACCCAGCCCCTGCACAGGGTGGTGCTTTCACTCCGACTTGGCTCAGGGCTCTTTGTGGGGGCAGGGAGAGGGTGGGGGTGTGCAAGACTTCGTGCAGGATGAGACAGCACCTCCTGGGCTCTCTGAGGGTGGGGACGTAATGAGGACCTGGGGCCGTCAGAAACACAGTGTCTCCTTGGCCTCAGTGGCAGACACCAGAGAAAGCCAAGAGCACAAAGACCTCCGTCCTGTCGGAGGCTTTCAGCCTTGGCAGTGCCCTCAGTCGTCTCCACCCCAGGCTGCCCTGTGCTGTCCCCCTCCTGTGTCTGTGTCCCTGCAGCCTGTAGACACCCAGCCTGCTTCCCCACTTTGCTCTCCCCCAGCCATCTGACCACCTTTACTGATGGCTCTCTGCCCTCTCTTGCTTTTCATCCAGACACAAAGCCAGGGGCTCCCCACCAACTCCCTCTGGGTGTCCTGTTGAACCACAGCACAAGTGACATCCCAGTTTCCAAAAGTTCAGCCTGAACTTCTCATAATGTATCTCATAATTGTTTTGTCTCTTTCTCCTTCTCTTGCTATTTCCTATTACCAAGAAACTCTCCATCACCTCTGAAACCACCCTTCAAGCACTCCCAGGCTCCTACTGGAATGCCCTTAGCCTCCCCTTCACCAGGCTAAAGAAGGCCACATCCCTCAGCCCCTCCATACAGGCTTTGTGCTTCAGGACCCTACCCCCACCTTGGGAGACCTCCCCTGGACCTTCTCCAGGTCCTCCCCATTCCTCCAGCACTGGGCAGCCCACACGGGGACACACTCTTCCAGATGTGGCCACACCAGTGCTGAGTCAAGGGGGATGGGGACTGCCCTTGCCTGGGTGGCCATGGTCTTCCTGAAGCAGCCCCATATGCAGCTGGCCTCATTAGTGCAAGCATGCACTGCTGGCTCCTATGGCATCCCTTGTCATGTCCAGGCCCTTCTCCTCAGGGTCACTCCTCTGACGGTCAGCTCTCAGCCTGCCCTGATGCACAGCGTTTTACAGAATCACAGAATCACAGAATCGTTTAGGTTGGACGGGACCTCTGGAGATCATCTCGTCCAACCTCCCTGCTCAAGCAGGGTCACCTAGAGCATATTGCCCAGGATCACATCCAGACGGCTTTTGAATATCTCCAGCGAAGGAGACTCCACTACCTCTCTGGGCAACCTGTTCCAATGCTCTGTCACTCTCACAGGGAAGAAGTTTTTCCTCAGGTTCAGATGGAGCTGCCTGTGGTTCAGTTTGTGCCCATTGCCTCTTGTCCTGTCGCTGGGCACCACGGAGAAGAGGCTGGCCTCATCCTCTTGACACTCCCCCTTCAGATGCTTGTACACGTTGATGAGATCGCCTCTCAAGCTTCTCTTCCCCAGGCTGAACAGGCCCAGCTCTTGCAGTCTTTCTTCCTAGGAGAGGTGCTCCAGCCCTCTAATCCTCTTGGTAGCCCTCCGCTGGACTCTCTCCAGGAGTGCCATGTCTCTCTTGTACTGGGGAGCCCAGAACTGGACACAGTACTCCAGGTGAGGCCTCCCCAGGGCTGAGGAGAGGGGCAGGATCACCTCCCTCCACCTGCTGGCAACACTCTGCCTAATGCACCCCAGCATACCATGGGCCTTCTTGGCCACAAGGGCACACTGCTGCCTCATGTTTAACTTGTTGCCCACCAGCACTCCCAGGTCCTTCTCGGCAGAGCCACTTTGCAGCAGGTCAACCCCCAGCCTGTCCTGGTGCATGGGATTATTCCTGCCTAGGTGCAGGACCTTGCACTTGCCTTTGTTGAACTTCAGGAGGTTCCTCTCCGCCCACCTCTCCAGCCTGTCCAGGTCCCTCTGAATGGCAGCACAGTCTTCTGGTGTGTTAGCCTCTCCCCCCAGTTTAGTATCATCAGCAAACTTGCTGAGGGTGCACTCTGTCCCTTCCTCCAGGTCATTGAGGAATACATTGAACAAGACTGGACCCAGGACTGAGCCCTGGGGGACACCACTAGCCACAGGCCTCCAGCTAGACTGTGCCACTGACCACAACCCTCTGAGCTCGGCCATCCAGCCAGTTCTCCATCCACCTCACTGTCCTGGAAGGCTTGGTCAAGCATGATTTCCCTTTGGTGAATCCATGCTGACTCCTCCTGATCACCTTCTTGTCCTCCACATGCTTAGTGAGGACCTCCAGGATCACCTTTCCAGGGATGGAGGGGAGGCTGACAGGCCTGTAGATTCCTGGCTCCTCCTTCTTACCCTTTTTGAAGACTGGAGTGACATGGGCTTTCTTCCATTCGTCAGGCACCTCTCCTGTTCTCCAGGACCCTTCAAAAATGAAGAAGAGTGGCCTAGCGATAACATCCACTTCTCTAAGGGAAGCAGGTGGGACTTGGGGCACAGGAGCTATAACACTCAGCTACAGAGGCGAGTGGAAAAGGGTTCGATGTTAACAAGAGCGAAGTAGGTCCCCAGGGGCTGATGGGAGAACTGGCCGGGCTGGGGAGGGGAGGAGGAGGGTTGTCCACACATGTCCCGTACCAGAAATCCTGCCTTTCCTACACATCCAGGTTTCATTAGGAGACCCTCTGAATCAATAGGAATCCAGCAATGTGGATAACAGGGATTCTCGGGGCTGAAAAAAGAAGAAAACTGTGAAAGCCAGCATCCGATTTTTTTTTGGTCGCTCATTGAAATCTTCCTCTTGTAAGTGCCCTCCTGAGAGCTCTCCACTTAGCCTCACAAGAACTGAGACCTCAAGAAAATGCTGGGGAGTGGCATGGCTTGTTAGGGCTTCTGACCTTTTAATCCCCCCTCGAGTGTATGTGGTGCTGAGCCCATGAACCTCAGATACTGAGAGGGAACTGAGAAAAACACTGAAGAAGTTAAAGTCAGAATTAAATCCCAAGTTTCGGGGAGTGTTAATGGGTCCCCCTGAGGACCATTACCAACAAAGCCTCCCAGGGGCTGAGGAGAGCAGAAAGTTGGAGGCACTTGTTACAGGTTGGCAAAGGAAATGTGCAGGTGGCTGTGACACCAAGTCCACCTTGCTGTGTGTTATCAGACAGCATGGGCCAGCACTGACACCCAGCCCCTGCACAGGGTGGTGCTTTCGCTCCGACTTGGCTCAGGGCTCTTTGTGGGGGCAGGGAGAGGGTGGGGGTGTGCAAGACTTCGTGCAGGATGAGACAGCACCTCCTGGGCTCTCTGAGGGTGGGGACGTAATGAGGACCTGGGGCCGTCAGAAACACAGTGTCTCCTTGGCCTCAGTGGCAGACACCAGAGAAAGCCAAGAGCACAAAGACCTCCGTCCTGTCGGAGGCTTTCAGCCTTGGCAGTGCCCTCAGTCGTCTCCACCCCAGGCTGCCCTGTGCTGTCCCCCTCCTGTGTCTGTGTCCCTGCAGCCTGTAGACACCCAGCCTGCTTCCCCACTTTGCTCTCCCCCAGCCATCTGACCACCTTTACTGATGGCTCTCTGCCCTCTCTTGCTTTTCATCCAGACACAAAGCCAGGGGCTCCCCACCAACTCCCTCTGGGTGTCCTGTTGAACCACAGCACAAGTGACATCCCAGTTTCCAAAAGTTCAGCCTGAACTTCTCATAATGTATCTCATAATTGTTTTGTCTCTTTCTCCTTCTCTTGCTATTTCCTATTACCAAGAAACTCTCCATCACCTCTGAAACCACCCTTCAAGCACTCCCAGGCTCCTACTGGAATGCCCTTAGCCTCCCCTTCACCAGGCTAAAGAAGGCCACATCCCTCAGCCCCTCCATACAGGCTTTGTGCTTCAGGACCCTACCCCCACCTTGGGAGACCTCCCCTGGACCTTCTCCAGGTCCTCCCCATTCCTCCAGCACTGGGCAGCCCACACGGGGACACACTCTTCCAGATGTGGCCACACCAGTGCTGAGTCAAGGGGGATGGGGACTGCCCTTGCCTGGGTGGCCATGGTCTTCCTGAAGCAGCCCCATATGCAGCTGGCCTCATTAGTGCAAGCATGCACTGCTGGCTCCTATGGCATCCCTTGTCATGTCCAGGCCCTTCTCCTCAGGGTCACTCCTCTGACGGTCAGCTCTCAGCCTGCCCTGATGCACAGCGTTTTACAGAATCACAGAATCACAGAATCGTTTAGGTTGGACGGGACCTCTGGAGATCATCTCGTCCAACCTCCCTGCTCAAGCAGGGTCACCTAGAGCATATTGCCCAGGATCACATCCAGACGGCTTTTGAATATCTCCAGCGAAGGAGACTCCACTACCTCTCTGGGCAACCTGTTCCAATGCTCTGTCACTCTCACAGGGAAGAAGTTTTTCCTCAGGTTCAGATGGAGCTGCCTGTGGTTCAGTTTGTGCCCATTGCCTCTTGTCCTGTCGCTGGGCACCACGGAGAAGAGGCTGGCCTCATCCTCTTGACACTCCCCCTTCAGATACTTGTACACGTTGATGAGATCGCCTCTCAAGCTTCTCTTCCCCAGGCTGAACAGGCCCAGCTCTTGCAGTCTTTCTTCCTAGGAGAGGTGCTCCAGCCCTCTAATCCTCTTGGTAGCCCTCCGCTGGACTCTCTCCAGGAGTGCCATGTCTCTCTTGTACTGGGGAGCCCAGAACTGGACACAGTACTCCAGGTGAGGCCTCCCCAGGGCTGAGGAGAGGGGCAGGATCACCTCCCTCCACCTGCTGGCAACACTCTGCCTAATGCACCCCAGCATACCATGGGCCTTCTTGGCCACAAGGGCACACTGCTGCCTCATGTTTAACTTGTTGCCCACCAGCACTCCCAGGTCCTTCTCGGCAGAGCCACTTTGCAGCAGGTCAACCCCCAGCCTGTCCTGGTGCATGGGATTATTCCTGCCTAGGTGCAGGACCTTGCACTTGCCTTTGTTGAACTTCAGGAGGTTCCTCTCCGCCCACCTCTCCAGCCTGTCCAGGTCCCTCTGAATGGCAGCACAGTCTTCTGGTGTGTTAGCCTCTCCCCCCAGTTTAGTATCATCAGCAAACTTGCTGAGGGTGCACTCTGTCCCTTCCTCCAGGTCATTGAGGAATACATTGAACAAGACTGGACCCAGGACTGAGCCCTGGGGGACACCACTAGCCACAGGCCTCCAGCTAGACTGTGCCACTGACCACAACCCTCTGAGCTCGGCCATCCAGCCAGTTCTCCATCCACCTCACTGTCCTGGAAGGCTTGGTCAAGCATGATTTCCCTTTGGTGAATCCATGCTGACTCCTCCTGATCACCTTCTTGTCCTCCACATGCTTAGTGAGGACCTCCAGGATCACCTTTCCAGGGATGGAGGGGAGGCTGACAGGCCTGTAGATTCCTGGCTCCTCCTTCTTACCCTTTTTGAAGACTGGAGTGACATGGGCTTTCTTCCATTCGTCAGGCACCTCTCCTGTTCTCCAGGACCCTTCAAAAATGAAGAAGAGTGGCCTAGCGATAACATCCACTTCTCTAAGGGAAGCAGGTGGGACTTGGGGCACAGGAGCTATAACACTCAGCTACAGAGGCGAGTGGAAAAGGGTTCGATGTTAACAAGAGCGAAGTAGGTCCCCAGGGGCTGATGGGAGAACTGGCCGGGCTGGGGAGGGGAGGAGGAGGGTTGTCCACACATGTCCCGTACCAGAAATCCTGCCTTTCCTACACATCCAGGTTTCATTAGGAGACCCTCTGAATCAATAGGAATCCAGCAATGTGGATAACAGGGATTCTCGGGGCTGAAAAAAGAAGAAAACTGTGAAAGCCAGCATCCGATTTTTTTTTGGTCGCTCATTGAAATCTTCCTCTTGTAAGTGCCCTCCTGAGAGCTCTCCACTTAGCCTCACAAGAACTGAGACCTCAAGAAAATGCTGGGGAGTGGCATGGCTTGTTAGGGCTTCTGACCTTTTAATCCCCCCTCGAGTGTATGTGGTGCTGAGCCCATGAACCTCAGATACTGAGAGGGAACTGAGAAAAACACTGAAGAAGTTAAAGTCAGAATTAAATCCCAAGTTTCGGGGAGTGTTAATGGGTCCCCCTGAGGACCATTACCAACAAAGCCTCCCAGGGGCTGAGGAGAGCAGAAAGTTGGAGGCACTTGTTACAGGTTGGCAAAGGAAATGTGCAGGTGGCTGTGACACCAAGTCCACCTTGCTGTGTGTTATCAGACAGCATGGGCCAGCACTGACACCCAGCCCCTGCACAGGGTGGTGCTTTCGCTCCGACTTGGCTCAGGGCTCTTTGTGGGGGCAGGGAGAGGGTGGGGGTGTGCAAGACTTCGTGCAGGATGAGACAGCACCTCCTGGGCTCTCTGAGGGTGGGGACGTAATGAGGACCTGGGGCCGTCAGAAACACAGTGTCTCCTTGGCCTCAGTGGCAGACACCAGAGAAAGCCAAGAGCACAAAGACCTCCGTCCTGTCGGAGGCTTTCAGCCTTGGCAGTGCCCTCAGTCGTCTCCACCCCAGGCTGCCCTGTGCTGTCCCCCTCCTGTGTCTGTGTCCCTGCAGCCTGTAGACACCCAGCCTGCTTCCCCACTTTGCTCTCCCCCAGCCATCTGACCACCTTTACTGATGGCTCTCTGCCCTCTCTTGCTTTTCATCCAGACACAAAGCCAGGGGCTCCCCACCAACTCCCTCTGGGTGTCCTGTTGAACCACAGCACAAGTGACATCCCAGTTTCCAAAAGTTCAGCCTGAACTTCTCATAATGTATCTCATAATTGTTTTGTCTCTTTCTCCTTCTCTTGCTATTTCCTATTACCAAGAAACTCTCCATCACCTCTGAAACCACCCTTCAAGCACTCCCAGGCTCCTACTGGAATGCCCTTAGCCTCCCCTTCACCAGGCTAAAGAAGGCCACATCCCTCAGCCCCTCCATACAGGCTTTGTGCTTCAGGACCCTACCCCCACCTTGGGAGACCTCCCCTGGACCTTCTCCAGGTCCTCCCCATTCCTCCAGCACTGGGCAGCCCACACGGGGACACACTCTTCCAGATGTGGCCACACCAGTGCTGAGTCAAGGGGGATGGGGACTGCCCTTGCCTGGGTGGCCATGGTCTTCCTGAAGCAGCCCCATATGCAGCTGGCCTCATTAGTGCAAGCATGCACTGCTGGCTCCTATGGCATCCCTTGTCATGTCCAGGCCCTTCTCCTCAGGGTCACTCCTCTGACGGTCAGCTCTCAGCCTGCCCTGATGCACAGCGTTTTACAGAATCACAGAATCACAGAATCGTTTAGGTTGGACGGGACCTCTGGAGATCATCTCGTCCAACCTCCCTGCTCAAGCAGGATCACCTAGAGCATATTGCCCAGGATCACATCCAGACGGCTTTTGAATATCTCCAGCGAAGGAGACTCCACTACCTCTCTGGGCAACCTGTTCCAATGCTCTGTCACTCTCACAGGGAAGAAGTTTTTCCTCAGGTTCAGATGGAGCTGCCTGTGGTTCAGTTTGTGCCCATTGCCTCTTGTCCTGTCGCTGGGCACCACGGAGAAGAGGCTGGCCTCATCCTCTTGACACTCCCCCTTCAGATACTTGTACACGTTGATGAGATCGCCTCTCAAGCTTCTCTTCCCCAGGCTGAACAGGCCCAGCTCTTGCAGTCTTTCTTCCTAGGAGAGGTGCTCCAGCCCTCTAATCCTCTTGGTAGCCCTCCGCTGGACTCTCTCCAGGAGTGCCATGTCTCTCTTGTCCGGCTCTCTTGGGGAGCCCAGAACTGGACACAGTACTCCAGGTGAGGCCTCCCCAGGGCTGAGGAGAGGGGCAGGATCACCTCCCTCCACCTGCTGGCAACACTCTGCCTAATGCACCCCAGCATACCATGGGCCTTCTTGGCCACAAGGGCACACTGCTGCCTCATGTTTAACTTGTTGCCCACCAGCACTCCCAGGTCCTTCTCGGCAGAGCCACTTTGCAGCAGGTCAACCCCCAGCCTGTCCTGGTGCATGGGATTATTCCTGCCTAGGTGCAGGACCTTGCACTTGCCTTTGTTGAACTTCAGGAGGTTCCTCTCCGCCCACCTCTCCAGCCTGTCCAGGTCCCTCTGAATGGCAGCACAGTCTTCTGGTGTGTTAGCCTCTCCCCCCAGTTTAGTATCATCAGCAAACTTGCTGAGGGTGCACTCTGTCCCTTCCTCCAGGTCATTGAGGAATACATTGAACAAGACTGGACCCAGGACTGAGCCCTGGGGGACACCACTAGCCACAGGCCTCCAGCTAGACTGTGCCACTGACCACAACCCTCTGAGCTCGGCCATCCAGCCAGTTCTCCATCCACCTCACTGTCCTGGAAGGCTTGGTCAAGCATGATTTCCCTTTGGTGAATCCATGCTGACTCCTCCTGATCACCTTCTTGTCCTCCACATGCTTAGTGAGGACCTCCAGGATCACCTTTCCAGGGATGGAGGGGAGGCTGACAGGCCTGTAGATTCCTGGCTCCTCCTTCTTACCCTTTTTGAAGACTGGAGTGACATGGGCTTTCTTCCATTCGTCAGGCACCTCTCCTGTTCTCCAGGACCCTTCAAAAATGAAGAAGAGTGGCCTAGCGATAACATCCACTTCTCTAAGGGAAGCAGGTGGGACTTGGGGCACAGGAGCTATAACACTCAGCTACAGAGGCGAGTGGAAAAGGGTTCGATGTTAACAAGAGCGAAGTAGGTCCCCAGGGGCTGATGGGAGAACTGGCCGGGCTGGGGAGGGGAGGAGGAGGGTTGTCCACACATGTCCCGTACCAGAAATCCTGCCTTTCCTACACATCCAGGTTTCATTAGGAGACCCTCTGAATCAATAGGAATCCAGCAATGTGGATAACAGGGATTCTCGGGGCTGAAAAAAGAAGAAAACTGTGAAAGCCAGCATCCGATTTTTTTTTGGTCGCTCATTGAAATCTTCCTCTTGTAAGTGCCCTCCTGAGAGCTCTCCACTTAGCCTCACAAGAACTGAGACCTCAAGAAAATGCTGGGGAGTGGCATGGCTTGTTAGGGCTTCTGACCTTTTAATCCCCCCTCGAGTGTATGTGGTGCTGAGCCCATGAACCTCAGATACTGAGAGGGAACTGAGAAAAACACTGAAGAAGTTAAAGTCAGAATTAAATCCCAAGTTTCGGGGAGTGTTAATGGGTCCCCCTGAGGACCATTACCAACAAAGCCTCCCAGGGGCTGAGGAGAGCAGAAAGTTGGAGGCACTTGTTACAGGTTGGCAAAGGAAATGTGCAGGTGGCTGTGACACCAAGTCCACCTTGCTGTGTGTTATCAGACAGCATGGGCCAGCACTGACACCCAGCCCCTGCACAGGGTGGTGCTTTCGCTCCGACTTGGCTCAGGGCTCTTTGTGGGGGCAGGGAGAGGGTGGGGGTGTGCAAGACTTCGTGCAGGATGAGACAGCACCTCCTGGGCTCTCTGAGGGTGGGGACGTAATGAGGACCTGGGGCCGTCAGAAACACAGTGTCTCCTTGGCCTCAGTGGCAGACACCAGAGAAAGCCAAGAGCACAAAGACCTCCGTCCTGTCGGAGGCTTTCAGCCTTGGCAGTGCCCTCAGTCGTCTCCACCCCAGGCTGCCCTGTGCTGTCCCCCTCCTGTGTCTGTGTCCCTGCAGCCTGTAGACACCCAGCCTGCTTCCCCACTTTGCTCTCCCCCAGCCATCTGACCACCTTTACTGATGGCTCTCTGCCCTCTCTTGCTTTTCATCCAGACACAAAGCCAGGGGCTCCCCACCAACTCCCTCTGGGTGTCCTGTTGAACCACAGCACAAGTGACATCCCAGTTTCCAAAAGTTCAGCCTGAACTTCTCATAATGTATCTCATAATTGTTTTGTCTCTTTCTCCTTCTCTTGCTATTTCCTATTACCAAGAAACTCTCCATCACCTCTGAAACCACCCTTCAAGCACTCCCAGGCTCCTACTGGAATGCCCTTAGCCTCCCCTTCACCAGGCTAAAGAAGGCCACATCCCTCAGCCCCTCCATACAGGCTTTGTGCTTCAGGACCCTACCCCCACCTTGGGAGACCTCCCCTGGACCTTCTCCAGGTCCTCCCCATTCCTCCAGCACTGGGCAGCCCACACGGGGACACACTCTTCCAGATGTGGCCACACCAGTGCTGAGTCAAGGGGGATGGGGACTGCCCTTGCCTGGGTGGCCATGGTCTTCCTGAAGCAGCCCCATATGCAGCTGGCCTCATTAGTGCAAGCATGCACTGCTGGCTCCTATGGCATCCCTTGTCATGTCCAGGCCCTTCTCCTCAGGGTCACTCCTCTGACGGTCAGCTCTCAGCCTGCCCTGATGCACAGCGTTTTACAGAATCACAGAATCACAGAATCGTTTAGGTTGGACGGGACCTCTGGAGATCATCTCGTCCAACCTCCCTGCTCAAGCAGGGTCACCTAGAGCATATTGCCCAGGATCACATCCAGACGGCTTTTGAATATCTCCAGCGAAGGAGACTCCACTACCTCTCTGGGCAACCTGTTCCAATGCTCTGTCACTCTCACAGGGAAGAAGTTTTTCCTCAGGTTCAGATGGAGCTGCCTGTGGTTCAGTTTGTGCCCATTGCCTCTTGTCCTGTCGCTGGGCACCACGGAGAAGAGGCTGGCCTCATCCTCTTGACACTCCCCCTTCAGATACTTGTACACGTTGATGAGATCGCCTCTCAAGCTTCTCTTCCCCAGGCTGAACAGGCCCAGCTCTTGCAGTCTTTCTTCCTAGGAGAGGTGCTCCAGCCCTCTAATCCTCTTGGTAGCCCTCCGCTGGACTCTCTCCAGGAGTGCCATGTCTCTCTTGTACTGGGGAGCCCAGAACTGGACACAGTACTCCAGGTGAGGCCTCCCCAGGGCTGAGGAGAGGGGCAGGATCACCTCCCTCCACCTGCTGGCAACACTCTGCCTAATGCACCCCAGCATACCATGGGCCTTCTTGGCCACAAGGGCACACTGCTGCCTCATGTTTAACTTGTTGCCCACCAGCACTCCCAGGTCCTTCTCGGCAGAGCCACTTTGCAGCAGGTCAACCCCCAGCCTGTCCTGGTGCATGGGATTATTCCTGCCTAGGTGCAGGACCTTGCACTTGCCTTTGTTGAACTTCAGGAGGTTCC
Organism: Struthio camelus; assembly: GCF_040807025.1. Taxonomy (NCBI): domain Eukaryota; kingdom Metazoa; phylum Chordata; class Aves; order Struthioniformes; family Struthionidae; genus Struthio; species Struthio camelus. The sequence continues at coordinate 97,955 of NW_027182685.1, forward strand.
TCTCCGCCCACCTCTCCAGCCTGTCCAGGTCCCTCTGAATGGCAGCACAGTCTTCTGGTGTGTTAGCCTCTCCCCCCAGTTTAGTATCATCAGCAAACTTGCTGAGGGTGCACTCTGTCCCTTCCTCCAGGTCATTGAGGAATACATTGAACAAGACTGGACCCAGGACTGAGCCCTGGGGGACACCACTAGCCACAGGCCTCCAGCTAGACTGTGCCACTGACCACAACCCTCTGAGCTCGGCCATCCAGCCAGTTCTCCATCCACCTCACTGTCCTGGAAGGCTTGGTCAAGCATGATTTCCCTTTGGTGAATCCATGCTGACTCCTCCTGATCACCTTCTTGTCCTCCACATGCTTAGTGAGGACCTCCAGGATCACCTTTCCAGGGATGGAGGGGAGGCTGACAGGCCTGTAGATTCCTGGCTCCTCCTTCTTACCCTTTTTGAAGACTGGAGTGACATGGGCTTTCTTCCATTCGTCAGGCACCTCTCCTGTTCTCCAGGACCCTTCAAAAATGAAGAAGAGTGGCCTAGCGATAACATCCACTTCTCTAAGGGAAGCAGGTGGGACTTGGGGCACAGGAGCTATAACACTCAGCTACAGAGGCGAGTGGAAAAGGGTTCGATGTTAACAAGAGCGAAGTAGGTCCCCAGGGGCTGATGGGAGAACTGGCCGGGCTGGGGAGGGGAGGAGGAGGGTTGTCCACACATGTCCCGTACCAGAAATCCTGCCTTTCCTACACATCCAGGTTTCATTAGGAGACCCTCTGAATCAATAGGAATCCAGCAATGTGGATAACAGGGATTCTCGGGGCTGAAAAAAGAAGAAAACTGTGAAAGCCAGCATCCGATTTTTTTTTGGTCGCTCATTGAAATCTTCCTCTTGTAAGTGCCCTCCTGAGAGCTCTCCACTTAGCCTCACAAGAACTGAGACCTCAAGAAAATGCTGGGGAGTGGCATGGCTTGTTAGGGCTTCTGACCTTTTAATCCCCCCTCGAGTGTATGTGGTGCTGAGCCCATGAACCTCAGATACTGAGAGGGAACTGAGAAAAACACTGAAGAAGTTAAAGTCAGAATTAAATCCCAAGTTTCGGGGAGTGTTAATGGGTCCCCCTGAGGACCATTACCAACAAAGCCTCCCAGGGGCTGAGGAGAGCAGAAAGTTGGAGGCACTTGTTACAGGTTGGCAAAGGAAATGTGCAGGTGGCTGTGACACCAAGTCCACCTTGCTGTGTGTTATCAGACAGCATGGGCCAGCACTGACACCCAGCCCCTGCACAGGGTGGTGCTTTCGCTCCGACTTGGCTCAGGGCTCTTTGTGGGGGCAGGGAGAGGGTGGGGGTGTGCAAGACTTCGTGCAGGATGAGACAGCACCTCCTGGGCTCTCTGAGGGTGGGGACGTAATGAGGACCTGGGGCCGTCAGAAACACAGTGTCTCCTTGGCCTCAGTGGCAGACACCAGAGAAAGCCAAGAGCACAAAGACCTCCGTCCTGTCGGAGGCTTTCAGCCTTGGCAGTGCCCTCAGTCGTCTCCACCCCAGGCTGCCCTGTGCTGTCCCCCTCCTGTGTCTGTGTCCCTGCAGCCTGTAGACACCCAGCCTGCTTCCCCACTTTGCTCTCCCCCAGCCATCTGACCACCTTTACTGATGGCTCTCTGCCCTCTCTTGCTTTTCATCCAGACACAAAGCCAGGGGCTCCCCACCAACTCCCTCTGGGTGTCCTGTTGAACCACAGCACAAGTGACATCCCAGTTTCCAAAAGTTCAGCCTGAACTTCTCATAATGTATCTCATAATTGTTTTGTCTCTTTCTCCTTCTCTTGCTATTTCCTATTACCAAGAAACTCTCCATCACCTCTGAAACCACCCTTCAAGCACTCCCAGGCTCCTACTGGAATGCCCTTAGCCTCCCCTTCACCAGGCTAAAGAAGGCCACATCCCTCAGCCCCTCCATACAGGCTTTGTGCTTCAGGACCCTACCCCCACCTTGGGAGACCTCCCCTGGACCTTCTCCAGGTCCTCCCCATTCCTCCAGCACTGGGCAGCCCACACGGGGACACACTCTTCCAGATGTGGCCACACCAGTGCTGAGTCAAGGGGGATGGGGACTGCCCTTGCCTGGGTGGCCATGGTCTTCCTGAAGCAGCCCCATATGCAGCTGGCCTCATTAGTGCAAGCATGCACTGCTGGCTCCTATGGCATCCCTTGTCATGTCCAGGCCCTTCTCCTCAGGGTCACTCCTCTGACGGTCAGCTCTCAGCCTGCCCTGATGCACAGCGTTTTACAGAATCACAGAATCACAGAATCGTTTAGGTTGGACGGGACCTCTGGAGATCATCTCGTCCAACCTCCCTGCTCAAGCAGGGTCACCTAGAGCATATTGCCCAGGATCACATCCAGACGGCTTTTGAATATCTCCAGCGAAGGAGACTCCACTACCTCTCTGGGCAACCTGTTCCAATGCTCTGTCACTCTCACAGGGAAGAAGTTTTTCCTCAGGTTCAGATGGAGCTGCCTGTGGTTCAGTTTGTGCCCATTGCCTCTTGTCCTGTCGCTGGGCACCACGGAGAAGAGGCTGGCCTCATCCTCTTGACACTCCCCCTTCAGATGCTTGTACACGTTGATGAGATCGCCTCTCAAGCTTCTCTTCCCCAGGCTGAACAGGCCCAGCTCTTGCAGTCTTTCTTCCTAGGAGAGGTGCTCCAGCCCTCTAATCCTCTTGGTAGCCCTCCGCTGGACTCTCTCCAGGAGTGCCATGTCTCTCTTGTCCGGCTCTCTTGGGGAGCCCAGAACTGGACACAGTACTCCAGGTGAGGCCTCCCCAGGGCTGAGGAGAGGGGCAGGATCACCTCCCTCCACCTGCTGGCAACACTCTGCCTAATGCACCCCAGCATACCATGGGCCTTCTTGGCCACAAGGGCACACTGCTGCCTCATGCTTCACTTGTTGCCCACCAGCACTCCCAGGTCCTTCTCGGCAGAGCCACTTTGCAGCAGGTCAACCCCCAGCCTGTCCTGGTGCATGGGATTATTCCTGCCTAGGTGCAGGACCTTGCACTTGCCTTTGTTGAACTTCAGGAGGTTCCTCTCCGCCCACCTCTCCAGCCTGTCCAGGTCCCTCTGAATGGCAGCACAGTCTTCTGGTGTGTTAGCCTCTCCCCCCAGTTTAGTATCATCAGCAAACTTGCTGAGGGTGCACTCTGTCCCTTCCTCCAGGTCATTGAGGAATACATTGAACAAGACTGGACCCAGGACTGAGCCCTGGGGGACACCACTAGCCACAGGCCTCCAGCTAGACTGTGCCACTGACCACAACCCTCTGAGCTCGGCCATCCAGCCAGTTCTCCATCCACCTCACTGTCCTGGAAGGCTTGGTCAAGCATGATTTCCCTTTGGTGAATCCATGCTGACTCCTCCTGATCACCTTCTTGTCCTCCACATGCTTAGTGAGGACCTCCAGGATCACCTTTCCAGGGATGGAGGGGAGGCTGACAGGCCTGTAGATTCCTGGCTCCTCCTTCTTACCCTTTTTGAAGACTGGAGTGACATGGGCTTTCTTCCATTCGTCAGGCACCTCTCCTGTTCTCCAGGACCCTTCAAAAATGAAGAAGAGTGGCCTAGCGATAACATCCACTTCTCTAAGGGAAGCAGGTGGGACTTGGGGCACAGGAGCTATAACACTCAGCTACAGAGGCGAGTGGAAAAGGGTTCGATGTTAACAAGAGCGAAGTAGGTCCCCAGGGGCTGATGGGAGAACTGGCCGGGCTGGGGAGGGGAGGAGGAGGGTTGTCCACACATGTCCCGTACCAGAAATCCTGCCTTTCCTACACATCCAGGTTTCATTAGGAGACCCTCTGAATCAATAGGAATCCAGCAATGTGGATAACAGGGATTCTCGGGGCTGAAAAAAGAAGAAAACTGTGAAAGCCAGCATCCGATTTTTTTTTGGTCGCTCATTGAAATCTTCCTCTTGTAAGTGCCCTCCTGAGAGCTCTCCACTTAGCCTCACAAGAACTGAGACCTCAAGAAAATGCTGGGGAGTGGCATGGCTTGTTAGGGCTTCTGACCTTTTAATCCCCCCTCGAGTGTATGTGGTGCTGAGCCCATGAACCTCAGATACTGAGAGGGAACTGAGAAAAACACTGAAGAAGTTAAAGTCAGAATTAAATCCCAAGTTTCGGGGAGTGTTAATGGGTCCCCCTGAGGACCATTACCAACAAAGCCTCCCAGGGGCTGAGGAGAGCAGAAAGTTGGAGGCACTTGTTACAGGTTGGCAAAGGAAATGTGCAGGTGGCTGTGACACCAAGTCCACCTTGCTGTGTGTTATCAGACAGCATGGGCCAGCACTGACACCCAGCCCCTGCACAGGGTGGTGCTTTCGCTCCGACTTGGCTCAGGGCTCTTTGTGGGGGCAGGGAGAGGGTGGGGGTGTGCAAGACTTCGTGCAGGATGAGACAGCACCTCCTGGGCTCTCTGAGGGTGGGGACGTAATGAGGACCTGGGGCCGTCAGAAACACAGTGTCTCCTTGGCCTCAGTGGCAGACACCAGAGAAAGCCAAGAGCACAAAGACCTCCGTCCTGTCGGAGGCTTTCAGCCTTGGCAGTGCCCTCAGTCGTCTCCACCCCAGGCTGCCCTGTGCTGTCCCCCTCCTGTGTCTGTGTCCCTGCAGCCTGTAGACACCCAGCCTGCTTCCCCACTTTGCTCTCCCCCAGCCATCTGACCACCTTTACTGATGGCTCTCTGCCCTCTCTTGCTTTTCATCCAGACACAAAGCCAGGGGCTCCCCACCAACTCCCTCTGGATGTCCTGTTGAACCACAGCACAAGTGACATCCCAGTTTCCAAAAGTTCAGCCTGAACTTCTCATAATGTATCTCATAATTGTTTTGTCTCTTTCTCCTTCTCTTGCTATTTCCTATTACCAAGAAACTCTCCATCACCTCTGAAACCACCCTTCAAGCACTCCCAGGCTCCTACTGGAATGCCCTTAGCCTCCCCTTCACCAGGCTAAAGAAGGCCACATCCCTCAGCCCCTCCATACAGGCTTTGTGCTTCAGGACCCTACCCCCACCTTGGGAGACCTCCCCTGGACCTTCTCCAGGTCCTCCCCATTCCTCCAGCACTGGGCAGCCCACACGGGGACACACTCTTCCAGATGTGGCCACACCAGTGCTGAGTCAAGGGGGATGGGGACTGCCCTTGCCTGGGTGGCCATGGTCTTCCTGAAGCAGCCCCATATGCAGCTGGCCTCATTAGTGCAAGCATGCACTGCTGGCTCCTATGGCATCCCTTGTCATGTCCAGGCCCTTCTCCTCAGGGTCACTCCTCTGATGGTCAGCTCTCAGCCTGCCCTGATGCACAGCGTTTTACAGAATCACAGAATCACAGAATCGTTTAGGTTGGACGGGACCTCTGGAGATCATCTCGTCCAACCTCCCTGCTCAAGCAGGGTCACCTAGAGCATATTGCCCAGGATCACATCCAGACGGCTTTTGAATATCTCCAGCGAAGGAGACTCCACTACCTCTCTGGGCAACCTGTTCCAATGCTCTGTCACTCTCACAGGGAAGAAGTTTTTCCTCAGGTTCAGATGGAGCTGCCTGTGGTTCAGTTTGTGCCCATTGCCTCTTGTCCTGTCGCTGGGCACCACGGAGAAGAGGCTGGCCTCATCCTCTTGACACTCCCCCTTCAGATACTTGTACACGTTGATGAGATCGCCTCTCAAGCTTCTCTTCCCCAGGCTGAACAGGCCCAGCTCTTGCAGTCTTTCTTCCTAGGAGAGGTGCTCCAGCCCTCTAATCCTCTTGGTAGCCCTCCGCTGGACTCTCTCCAGGAGTGCCATGTCTCTCTTGTACTGGGGAGCCCAGAACTGGACACAGTACTCCAGGTGAGGCCTCCCCAGGGCTGAGGAGAGGGGCAGGATCACCTCCCTCCACCTGCTGGCAACACTCTGCCTAATGCACCCCAGCATACCATGGGCCTTCTTGGCCACAAGGGCACACTGCTGCCTCATGTTTAACTTGTTGCCCACCAGCACTCCCAGGTCCTTCTCGGCAGAGCCACTTTGCAGCAGGTCAACCCCCAGCCTGTCCTGGTGCATGGGATTATTCCTGCCTAGGTGCAGGACCTTGCACTTGCCTTTGTTGAACTTCAGGAGGTTCCTCTCCGCCACCTCTCCAGCCTGTCCAGGTCCCTCTGAATGGCAGCACAGTCTTCTGGCGTGTTAGCCCCTCCCCCCAGTTTAGTACCATCAGCAAACTTGCTGAGGGTGCACTCTGTCCCTTTCTCCAGGTCATTGAGGAATACATTGAACAAGACACAGGACTGAGCCCTGGGGGACACCACTAGCCACAGGCCTCCAACTCGACTCTGCGCCATTCACCACAACCCCCTGAGCTCGGCCATCCAGCCAGTTCTCAAGCCACCTCACTGTCCACTCGTCTAGACCACACTTCCTGAGCTTACCTAGGAGGATGGGATGGGAGACAGTGTCCAAAGCCTTGCTCAAGTCCAGGGAGACAACATCCACTGCTCTCCCCTCATCTACCCAGCCAGTCACTCCACCATAGAAGGCTATCAGATTGGTCAAGCATGATTTCCCTTGGGTGAATCCATGCTGACTCCTCCTGATCACCTTCTTGTCCTCCACATGCTTAGTGATGACCTCCAGGAGGAGCTGTTCCATCACCTTTCCAGGGATGGAGGGGAGGCTGACAGGCCTGGAGTTTCCTGGCTCCTCCTTCTTACCCTTGTGGAAGACTGGCGTGACACTGGCTTTCTTCCAGTCCTCAGGGCCTCTCCTGATCTCCAGGACCTTTCCAAGAGGATGGAGAGTGGCCTAGCGATAACATCCGCCAGCTCCCTCAGCACTCGTGGGTGCATCCCAGCGGGGCCCATGGATTTATGGATGTCCAGTTTGGACAAAAGATCTCTAACCTGATCCTCCTCAACCAAGGGAGAGTCTTCCTTTCTCCAGCCTTCCTCTCTTGTCTCCAAGGTCTGGAATTCCTGAGGACTTGCCTTAGCAGTGAAGACTGAAACAAAGGCAGCATTCAATAACTCTGCCTTCTCTGTATCCTTTGTCACCAGGGCACCCACCCCATTCAGCAGCGGGCCCACGTTTTCCCTCATGTGCCCACAAGTGTGGTACAAGAAGATTCACTCCATGACACACTCCTCATCAAAGTGTAGTTGAACAGCCTGCAGCTCCTTGGGGTGTCCTTGTGGCCTTTTTGGAAGATGGGCACAACATATTCCTTTTTCTGCTCATCGGGACCTCCACAACATTTCCAAGATGATAGTGAGTGGCCTTGTTGTGAGAGCAGCCAGCCCTCTCCCTGGCCTCAAATGCAGCCCATCCAATCTCTTAAACTTGTATGGGCTGAGTTCTTGCAACTCATCCCTCACTCAACCCTCTTCCACTGTTGGTAGGTTTTTTCCACTGGAGTTCTGACTCTAGGCACAACAGCCCGGGAGACCTTCTTGGTGAAGACTGAAGCCAAGAAGTCATTCAGTTCCTCAGGCCTACCTGTGTCTGCTGTTCCTAGATTCCCTAACCAATCCAGCAGTGAGCCCACATTTTCCTTTTTATTCTTTTACTGCTCCTCTGCTCCTCTGAGCGCAGGCCAGGGTCTGTGCTCTGCTACTATCCCTCCTCACTCCCTTCAGGATCCGGAATGCTACTTTTCATGGTCACCTCAGGCAAGGCTGACACTGACTATCTTGTCCCTGAGCAGTTCCTCCCTCCTTGAAATTTCCACATACAAAGAAGCATCACGAGTATTGGCCCGCTGTGCATTTGTGCAAAGAAGTTGTCCCTGATGCCCTCCAGAAACATCCTGGCCTGCTTGCACTCTGCTCTTTGCCTTTCCATTGAATGTCAGCGGGATTAAAGTCCCCTCCCTAAGAACAAGGGCCTATAATCCACAGAGTTCCTCATGTTGCTTAAAGGAGACTGCCCCTACTATCGTAGGCTCTCCTATCGTGCAAGAGATCCCACCACAACTCTGTTATTCTAGCAATGTTTCAGTCAGATTAGTCATGGTGAAACCTGTTCCCAAGGGCCAAGGACACTGTGTGTGCGATGGCCCCACTTCAGAGCAGAGACGTGCTGGTAGACAAAGCAGGGGGCAATGTAATGGTGAAAGGAGGTTCCCACTGAGAGAGCAAATGCTGCAGTGCCCAAGGCCAGGGAGAAACAGAGCTGGGCTGTGCAGGAGTGGCAGGAGAGGGGTTTGCTGCCTGAGTTGAGTCTGGAGCACACGGGGGCCTGTGACAGAGGTGAACCAATCTCCAGGAAGGACAAGGTGCCACTGAAGAAGTCCCTGGCCTGCACAGCCTGCGATCCAGCCACCCTGGGGACATCATCAGCACAGGCCCAGTTCATATCACCTGGGGGTGAACAGAGGGCCAGGGAGAAGAGAACTAGAAGGTGTTAAGAGCACAGGGCCATGAGTGGAGACCTTGCTGTGATGTGCCTCCCACTAATGCAGCACGCTTGGATGTTGACAGTACAGACTGTGCCTGAAGGTGGAGGTAGGATTCAGTTGTCTGGGCACAGGAAGGAAACCCAAGGTGCCCTGGGGCATCTGCCCAGCACCACTCCCAAAGGGTATGGTTTTCCTCTAGGAGCCAGGCTGTATCTGCTAGAAACGTGCAGTAGTGCTGGACACCCCAAGCATCTGACATGGCCCTGCCAGCCAATTTCTATGTCATTAAATCAAGTGTCTGCATGGGATTACTTGAGGATTTTTGCACTGTAGGGATCTGCTTGTGTCTCAGCTTCATAGTGAGTGGTGCTCTAGCAGCATTAGGCCTCTGGGGTCTTTGGAGACGGCCAAGGGAATTCCCCACCTGGCCCCCAGCTCATGCTTTAGGAGGATAGGGGTCTCACAGGCGCTCCATCAGAGCCAGCAGACACTGGCACATGCCTTGCACCACCTCTGTCTCTTCAAATGTCACCAGGTGTTTGTGTGTGGGCAACTGACTCCCACCCTCCATCTCCGGTGATTATAATGGGAGCTTAGACAAGCAGCTCGCGTGCAGACATCTCTGGTGTGCGCACTCCAGCTTGGGCAAGGGGAATCCCACCTCCTCGGTGTTTGTGGAATTCATGGGAGAGAGCTGAGTCCCACTCCACCACAGGGGCTTCCATACAGGCATGAGATGCTAGATTGATTTACCTGAATCAATACCTGAACCATGGGTAAATGGCTTCCCTTCTTTTCCCTGTATATGCGTGTTGCCTTGTTAAGAGATGGGAAGAGGGACCTCCAGAGTGGGACATTTCCACCTCTCGTAGATAACCATCTCTGATGAGGGAAATTACAATGCTGGAATGGGTCTCTCTCCACGGTTTAGAGAGGGAGCATTGGTGATTATTTGGGCATGGAGTTATTCGGTCCCCCCGTGCACACCTTGCCACTTCTCCTTCCATCTTCAGCAGGTCTCTGTTGTCCAAATCCCTCAGCTCCTCTGCCCTGCAGAGCTGCCTCCCTTTGTCCATCCCACAGAAGAGCTCCATACAGCTGGGCTTCCCCTTCACCCAAAGGGCATCCCCCCTCCTCACCTTCCCTCCTGGTCTCTCCTGAAGGAATTTTAGCCATCAGTCGCAGCTCTGTCATTGTGTGAGCTGTCCCATCATGTCTTAGCAGTTACTCCAACAATGCCACATTTCTGTGACAGCACACAGGCTCCAGCTCCTCTTGCCTGTTCCCCAGGCTGAGGGCATTGCTACACATTCGAGCTGCAGCACACATTCGAGCTCAGCTGTGGCACCAGGGCCAAGTGCAGCCTTATGACAGGTAAACCTGTTACAGAGTGCCCAGGGCACAGTGTATGCAAAGGCTTTACTTCCTAGCAGAGACATACTGGAGTGGCTGGCACATGGCAAGGTGGTGCTGAAGTCAGGGGCTGAGGAAGAGAGCAAACCCTGCAGTCCCCAAAGCCAGAGATAAACTCAGCCGGGTCAGACAGCCCTGGTAGGAGAGGGTTTGCTGCCCCAGGTGACTCCAAAGCACCTTGGGGCCTGTGTCAGAGTTGAAGAGGATGTCCAAGAAGGACAAGCTGCTGCTGAGAAGGTCCCTGGGGTAGGACAGCCTTTGATCTATCCACAGTGTGGACATTGTTAGCCTGGTCACTGTTCAGAGCATTGGGTGAGAAGGTTCAGGAAGAGGAGACCCACCAGGGTTGGAGAGCATAGGCACACGAGTGGAGACTCTTGCCGTGATGTGCCTCCCAATCCTGCAGCACCCCTGGGTGTAGCTGGGATGGACCTTCCCTCCATGCCATGGAGTTGGTGTTCAGTTGCTGGCACACAGGACTTAAACCCCTTTCAGAGATCCTGTGACATCTGCCCTGAACCCACTCCACCAGCACAGGGCTTCCCTGGAGGTCCTGTGTGGTCTGTGCCAGCCACATGTGGTTGTGCTGGGCACCCCGGGCACCTGGCACGGCACTAGAGGCCTCTTTTATTCCCTGAAAATGAGCGTCCTGAATTAACTGAAGTGTCTGCAATGCCGGGAGGTGCATGGGCCTTAGCTTTGAAGTGACTTGAGCTGCAGTATATACAGCTGGTGGAGCCTAGAGAGCGACCCGGCTCTCCTTACAGTGAACTCCTCCTTTGGGTCAGCTGAACAGCTCTGCAGGCTCCATTGAAAGGTTCCGATGGCCCAAGAAAATTTTGTGTCATTTAGATGGCCGAGGGAACCTGCCCCACCACCCCTCTGGCCCACAGCTGAGGCTCAGGCAGGATGGGGGTCTCTCAGAATTGCTCCATCAGAGCTGGCAGACACCCACACACATGACTTGGACCAAGCCTGGAACCTCAGCTGTCACCAGGGGTTTGGGTATGAGTCACTGACTCCCCCCTCCATCCCTAGTGCTTCTCGTGGAAGCTCAGGCAAGGCCTTGCATGCAGGCAGCTCTCTTGGGCACACCAAAACTGAGGTCAGAGGAAGCCCACCTCCGGTGGGTTTGTGGCCTGCCTGGGAGGGAGCTGAATCCCCCTCCTGCCCAAGGCCTTCTCAGCTGAGGTTAAACACCTGCATTTCCTCCTCTGAATCACTGCCCTACGCAGGGGAAATGACCCCCTCTCTGCCACTCTCTGGGTCTCCTGCCCAGTAATGGGACAGGAATAGCAGACGAGAGAGGGGAGCATGTCCACCCCTCTCCACCTCTGTCCCCTGATGGGATCAAGCACACTGCTGAAATCAGTCTCTCTCCACAGTGCAGGGAGGGACTGTAGGTGATTATTCCAGCTGCCAGAGCCTTTCCCTGAAGGGGCCCTGCTGCCCCTCAGGAGCTGCCAGCCTTGGAGCCCCAGGGAAATCTCCAGGGAGCCCAGGGGGCAGAGAAAGTCACGCCTTTGGCTTGGCCTCTGCTCCTGAGCGGGGCCAGGCTCTGGGGACCGAGGGAGCTGCTGGCAACCGGGCAGCATGGCTGAGAGACAGCTCTGGGCAGCAGCAACTCCTCTGCCAAGAGCAGTGGGGCTCCGGGCACTGCCTGCTGCTGCTGACAGGAGATGAGGCAAGAGGGAGAGAAGTGAGAGGCAGTGTGGAGTGGGAGGAGAGAGGAGAGCTCCTTGCAGGAGAAATCTGCACAGCCCTTTGCATGCTAAGTCTCTGGCTGCAGGGCAACACTACTGAGGTTCCTGGAGGGGGTCTTCTGAAGCCACCCCATCCCATGTCTGGCAGAGATTTTAAGGATCGCTCTTGCAGCTTCTCCAGTGTGGAGGAGGAGGAGGAGATGCTTCAAAGGAGCATTTCCTGCCACACTGTCTGAGGCACAGGGCATCCTGCTGCCTTCTCCCAGGGATGCAGCCAGGGTGTGAAGCTGGGCTGTGCTCCCAGGTCTGCCCAGGTTCATCAGTCAGAGCAGCGTCCCTGCACCCCAGGGTGCTGTGTGCCCGGGGCAGTGACTCTGCCACCTACGCAGATCAGCACTCAGCCTGCCCGGGGAGCACAGCGCTGCAGGGAGAAGCTCTGGGTGAGAGGGGTTTCCCCCAGCAGGGCAGGTCCATTCTCCTGTCGAGAGGGTGCTGCGTGGGCCAGGGCTGCCCACAGCTCCCGCTCACCAGGAGGACATTTTGAGAGTGGAGTTCTCAAGAGCACTCGTCTGCATGGTGGGAGTGGAAATGCAGCAGTCAGGTTTAGGCAAGAAACTAAGCCTGGTCACCACCACACTGAGGGATGACTAGGTTTGCAAGGAACCGCAGCAATTGTCTACGCGACCCCTCAGCCTGCAGACAGCACCAACATCACCTTGCCATCACTGTTCTCGGCCAGCCCCAGCATGCAGATGCTTTCCCCCAGCAAGCCCCCTGCATCTTTCCTCTCCCACCCAGCAGAGGAAGGGGGAATGAGCTGATTCAGGAGATGCCACCTTTAAGACCCTTGACCCTCCCTGGGATGTGCTGCTGAGTTGTGTGCTGCTGTCCAGAAGGGCTTAGCTCTTGTGTAGGACATTTGTGATAGCTGAATGTCCCATGCAGAAGCCGCAGAGAGGTGCTAAGGATGTGGAAATGCTGCTGGGGATGACTGTATGTGGGCAGCTGCAAAAGCCTGGTGTGTTTGTGACTAGAAACTGAGGATGAGAGCCATGCCAGAGTCCTTATTCTGATCATCGGAGCCATGTGCTGTGTCACCCCCTCTCCATCACTCTCGGAATGTCTGAGCAGAGAAAGGGAGGTGAGTTTGGAGAGCTGTGCTTTGCAGGTGGACACCACTGCCAGCACAGGCCACGTTCCTTTAAAGGTAACTTGTGGTTGAGCTTGTCCTCTAGCTGAGAGAGGTGCTCACCCAAGGCAGCTGGCACTGGGACTGCTGTGGAGACCAGTGTGCTGGCTCTGTCCTGGGGCACAGGGAGAGCTTGTGCCTCTCAGGGCTCACTAGTCTTCACCCTGGGAGCAACGGAAAGGCTGCCTATTCCTACTCTGCAGAGCAGACAAAGAAGCAAACAATCCCCCTAGCATTGAAGCTGTTGCTTTTGTGCTCCAAATGCCTCCAAACTGCATGTGAAGATGTTCAACAGACTTCCTACACTCCAGCAGCACTGACCCCTCTGCAGCCTGCAGGCACACGTCCCGGCTCCTCATGGCTCACGCAGCCAGCCCAAGCTGCAGCTCCAGACAGGGAGCTGAGTGAAGGTCCTGCCTGGGAGAAAAGCAGTCTGTGTGTGTGTGTGTGTGTGTGTGTGTGTGTGTGTTGGGGGGTGTCTGTGAGAAAGAGAAAGAGCTGTGAACAAAGTCGTCTCTCCTGACTTGTCCCTGTCTTTTCCTCCTTGCACAGTCCCATGTGCCTGGAGGGAATACCATGTCCAACAGCAGCTCCCTCAATGAGTTCCTCCTCCTGCCTTTTGCGGAAACCCGGCAGCTGTAGCTCTTGCACTTCTCGCTCTTCCTGGGCATCTACCTGGCTGCCCTCCTGGCCAATGGCCTCATCATCACCGCCGTAGCCTGCGACCACCACCTCCACACCCCCATGGACTTCTTCCTCTTTAATCTCTCCCTCCTCAACCTGGCCTCCATCTCCACCACTGTCCCCACATCCATGGCCAATTCCCTCACGGACACCACGACCATCTCCTACTCGGGATGCACTGCCCAGGTCTGCTTTACTATTTTCATTTCAGCCGAGTATTCTCTTCTCACAGTCATAGCCTATGACCACTACGTTGCCATCTGCAGACCCCTGCACTATGGGACCCTCCTGGGTGGCAGCAGAGCTTGTGTCAAAATGGCAGCAGCTGCCTGGGGCAGCGGCTTTCTCAATGCTCTCCTGCACACTGCCAACGCATTTTCAGTACCACTCTGCCAAGGCAATGCTGTGGAGCAGTTCTTCTGTGAGATCCCCCAGATCCTCAAGCTCTCCTGCTCACACTCATACCTCCGGGAAGTTGGGCTTCTTGTGGTTAGTGTTTGTTTAGGCTTTGGGTGTTTTGTTTTCACTGTGCTGTCCTACTTGCAGATCTTTACAGTTGTGCTGAGGATCCCCTCCGAGCAGGGCCGGCACAAAGCCTTCTCCATGTGCCTCCCTCACCTGGCCGTGGTCTCCCTGTTTGTCAGCACTGGCATATTTGCCTACCGGAAGCCCCCGTCTGTCTCCTCCCCACCTCTGGATTTGGCCATGTCTGTTCTCTATGTGGTGATGAACTCTCTCATCTACAGCCTGAGGAACAGGGAGCTCAAGGATGCACAGAAGAAACTGGTTCAACAAGTACAATGTTAGCACCAATAACCATCCCATGTGCCTCCACTCATCATTCACAGGACATTTGACATCAAGGCCTTGTGTTGCTCATTTCTTTTTTTTTCTTACTTTGCTCTGATACATTTTTGTGAAAAACAAAAAGTTGGGGTTCGTGCCACTTCTCCTCTGGGATCTTTCATTTCAATCTGACCCAGAGACCGTGTTGAAGCAGGAAGCCTGGCTTCCTGCTTCCTCAGCAGAGATGGGGGAACCTCAGAGTCCACTAGTCTGAGCTCTCTTGGATGCCCTCAGGGCAATGAGAATTTCCCTTTGCAGTGTCTCTTTTGGCACTGACAGCAAGGGCGCTCAGGGGCACAGAGTCAGGCTCAGACGAGGACAGACAGGATGAGACCATGGGTCTCATGTCCATTAGGAGAGCTCAGCTTCCCTGGCCACAGGCAGGGTGTGAACTCGCACCTCTCTCCCTTCCCTCTTCAGTGCTCCAGTGCTCATAGTGGAGCGGGAGTGGAGTGGAGGGGAGGAGAGCCTTGATGCAGCCAGTGGGGACAGACCAGGTGCTCCTCAGAACCATCCCCAAACTTCCCACTGGGCATCCTTGCTGCAGCCTTTGCATGGAGACACGGCCACCAACAGCAGCAGGAGTTTCCTCTTCGCAAAGACTCTTCTCCTCATTTCCACAAAGTCCTGCTGTGCTCTGATGTGTGTATATGGCCTAAGTGCTCTCGTAACGTGGTGCATTCCTGAGATCACAGGAAGGACCAGGCCTTGCACCCATATGGCTTCCAGAATAACATTTCCATAATAAAAGGGGATCTCCTCTGTGACGCGCCTGAAGTCAGGCTTTTTGTCACAAGATGAAGTCGAAAATATGCTCAAGGGAATGCACCACTAAAGGGCTTGGTGTTCTATTTGGGTACTCCCTGGGCTCTGGGTCGTGAGCTCAGAGACTCCATGTGATATGTTAGGGACCAAGAGCTGGATCCAAGGCTCATTTCCTGGTGTCCAGGGCCGGAAAGATGGGGAACGGTCTCTGAACTGCCTGCCTGGGGCTGTCCCACAGGTGACAGTGCTGATGACAGATGCCAGTCCTTCTGGAGGGGCACTGAAGCCCTCAGGAGAGATCAGGGGATCTCCAGGGACAGCATGTGCCTGGGGATGGGCACTGAGCAGCTTCGAGCAGCTTTGGGCCGTTGCTGGCAGAACACCTGACCAGCCTTGCCTCCTCCTGCAACGGCTGGCTGGAAAGAGCCAGCCTGGGCTCCCTGAAAACATGGCCAATGCCCAGCTTGCCCTTCTTCCACTCTTTTCCTTCTCCCCCTTGCCTGTGTTGCCTTCTGCTGCCCTGGGCCCTGCTCTGCACCCCCGCAAAGCCTGGCTGGGGGCAACTTCTGGCTGCTCTTCTGCTGAGAGGCAGGCCACTGGCACCCTGCGGCAACCCTAGTGTGGTCCCGCTGAGAGGGGGCAGCCTCTCAGCTGCCCTCAGCTGCCAGTGATCCGTGGCAATTTCTTGTTACACCTCTAGCCTCAGCTGAAGGGAGAGATTACAGCGCTTGCGCTCCCCAAGCATCCATGCTCTGCTGGCTGCAGAGGAGCAACTCCTGAGGCAACGCTGGGCTCAGGTGAGCGCTCAGGCACGCGAGCCCCCCCCCCCCCCGTGGACCAGGCAAGAGTGCCTTCACGAGCCTCCTGCCCATGTTTCAGGGCACAGCCCCCTTCTGCAGCCTCATCCCGCCCAGCGTCATCGCTCCGGGCACTGGCCACCTTCTTGCCATGCCCAGAGACCAAGGCCTCACCTCTTCCCCCACCGACACCTGCAGCCCTGGCACTGGCAGGAGTTGCCTGGCCCCAAGCAGCTGCAGCTCCTCACGCTGCCCACGTGCCCCAGCAGCTCCCTCTCTCTCTACTTGTCCCCCGGGGCAGTCCCAGGGCCTGAGCACCAGTACTGCCCTGGGAACATGCTGGCACAAGGCAGTCACCACCCCAAACATAGGGCACACGCTGCAGTCTCCCCACCTGGCACCACGCAGCCCCGGGGAGCCCTGAGGCCTGCTGAGAGGCAGAAAAACCCAAAGCACATCTACGATGCCTGGAAGTCTTTCCCAGAGGAGCCTGTCCTTCACCTCATCGCACAGCACGGCCTGCACCCTTACCCCATGGGGCAGCAGAAGGTGGCCTGTGCACGCCGGCTGGTGCAGGGGTATTGGACAGGCAGCTCTGCCGGCACCGACGATGCAGGGCCGGGTGGCACAGAGCTGCTGGGGCACATCCTGGGCCTTTGCATGGCCCATTTCTCTCGCTTGCCTTTGTCGCGCCAAAAGAAAAGACACCTGCACTCATGGGGGAAAAGGGCTGCTCTTTGCTGGGAGCACAACTACGAGGTGAACTTGTAGCACGAGGCCAGCGAGGGGAGGTGCCAGAGGGCGAGCAGTTATGCTGCAGGCAGGGGCAGGTGCCAGGAATGCCCCCGGCTGCCTGGCACACTCAGGTGTCTTCGGCGTGCAGAGCACGGAGCATTTGGGAGCGTTCTTGGAGCTGTGCTAAAACAGAGTCGTCTCCCGGGGGAGGCCTCCACCTCTCCCACAGTCTCCGCAGCCTGCAGCATAGCGGCTGGCATCGGCCTCCTGACGGCTCCCGTGTTTGCACGGCATCCAGGATCAGGACGGTCTGAGCAGCCAGGCAGCGGATCGAGGGCCTGCCGTCCTCTAGCACCTCTTGGAGGACTGAGACAGACAGAAACAGAGCAGACATCAAGGCCAGGGAGCTGCAGAGAGCCCCAGCCTGCCCTGCCCTGCCCACAGGGCTGCCCCCACCCCTGCTCTTGTTTGGGCCAAGCGGGAGCAGGGGCATCCGCTGGAAATCACTGCTCACAAAGGCCCAAACTCCCCCACAGTACCCCACAATGTCTGCCTTCCACGCGGGGAGACAGAGCGCTCCTCGCCTGAGGCAGGCCAGGCAAGGCGAGCACAGCTCCCAGCTCTTTCCTCACCCCGCTCCAGCCCCGCATGACCCAGCGCTGCCCTCACTCACAAGTGCGGATGGCGGCGACTTTCTCTGCGCTCCTGTTCCTCATGTGCTGCGCGGCGAGCCCTAGGCACACACGGCCCATCACACCTCGTGGCCCCAGCAGCACAGCTCCCATCCAGCCCTGCCACTCTGGCCACGCGCCCTCCTCCCCTTGGGCAGGGCTGGGCCCGCCGTGGTCCCTGAGGCGCAGCACCCATGCAGGGCCTGGGGGGCTGAATGAGGCTCCCACCAGCCCCCAACATCGCCAGCCCTGCCTCGGCGGCCATCACTCCCAGCGCGACCAAGGAACTCTGGGACAGAGAGGGGTCCCGCGCGTTGTGGCTCACCTATGAACCTCACGGCCAACTCCCGCAAGGCCGCCTGCGGGCTCTCCAGGTACGGCAGGCTCTGGCAGAGGTACTTTTCTGCCCTGCTCCTGTCCTGCCCCAGCTGGAGAGAGCACAAGGCCACACGGTTGAGGCAGACCCTCGCCGGGCAGCCCAGCCGCTGCCTCCTGCCAGGGCCAGCCTCCCCCTTCCTCCCCTCCCAGGACACTCAGCGCCCCCTGACAGGAGCCGTGGGATGCTAAGCTTCAGGGGCAGCAGAGGGCAAAGGGTGGCCTGGCGGCGCTGAGAACCTCCGCACCCTGCTGCCAAGGCCCAGCCAGGCCTGGAGCCCCCGCAGCATCCTGGGGCTCCGTGCGGGCAAAGGGCACCGCTCCCGCGCCCCTCTGGGCCTGGGGGTCGGCGGAAAGGGAGCGTGCGTGCAGCTCCAGCCTGCGGGCTTGGGAGGTGGGGCTGCAGCAGTGCGGGAAGGGCACAGGCACCCCACGCATGGGCCTCTGGCCTCCTCCAGCTGGCTCCCAGGGGCTCTGCGGTTGTCCTTACCAGGCACTCGCCAATCCTCCAGGTCTGCAGCGTCTGCGTCAGGTACCAGAGCTGGTTCCACCTGAGGAACTGTGCTGCTCCCAGGAGGGTTTCCTGCGAGGCCTGCAGAGGAGCAGTGCTGAGGGGAGACATGGCCTGCGGCGGGCCAGGGGAACCAGTGCCCTGCCTCCCCTGCCTGTGCCCGCAGAGCTGTCCCTGGCCCCTGACAGCCTGCGCTCTCTCTGCCTCAGCAGGCAGAGGTGGCCATGGGCACCAGCATGCGGGGCAGCAGAGACAGCAGCTCACCCACAGGCTGCCACTGTCACCCTCCCTGCATCCCTGGGCAGGGCAGAAATGCACACCTGAGCCACACTGGGGGCCTGGTCACTCAGGTGGAAGAAGAGCAGGAGAAGGCTCCTCTGCACATGCTTCTTCAGGCACCGCTTGTATTTGCCCACCACAGTCTCCATGAGGGCTTTGAAGAGGCGCAGGGCATGCTTGCGCACCCGGCTGGACTCCTGGTGGGAGGCAGGCAGGGGGAAGGGCAGGACCTCATTCCCCCAGGAGCTGGGGGGGGGCTGCAGCCAGGTCACACGGGCCCCAGCACCAGGCAAGGCAGCACAGCGCATTGCCAGCCCGTGCCACGGCCCCGCAGTGCGGAGCTTCTCTAAGCCTGGTCGCGCTCACACCAGGCAGCAGCCAGCTAGGCAGGAGAGCAGCTACTGCAGGCCATGCAGGGAGGAGGAGGCAAGGCTGCCCTGCGCATCCGCTCCTGGCCACTGAGGCCCTGCGGCAGGCTTTGCCGGCACGGCTCGGCAAGCGGCAAGCGGCAAGCGGCAAGCGGCAGGCACCGGCTGAGCGGGCACCGGCTGGGCTCTCAGAGCAAGCGTTGGCCTGTGCCTGCTGTGTGCAGGGGTTGGGCTGAGCACACAGCAGCCAGGTCCCAGGGTGGGGACCCTGACCTCCCCAGGGGCTCAACTGGCAAGGGAGAAGCTGTGGGGCGGTGGAGGCCAGCAGACAGCCCCCGGGGAGCACCGAGGGGCCCGGGTGGAGGAGGTCCTGCCAGAGGGCTGCGCTCGCAGGGCTGGACGGAGGCCACGTTGGCATTGCAGAGTGGCCACGTGCAGGGCGCCGGCTCCCGCACCAGACGTGCATACGTACATCATCCAAGAGCGGCAGGAGCTTCTCCGCCAGCTGCAGAGCCACGGGGCCGGCCCGCTCCCTCTCCATGTGGCACAGCACGTTGCCCAGGATGCACAGGGCCTTCACGTTGACCTCCCGGTCGGCATCGTGCAGGCGCTCCATCACCTCTGGCAGCAGGCCCTGCAGTTTTCTGGCCTGCAGGAAACCCCCAACTTCCTTGTGGCCAAGCCATGGAAAAGGCCTTGGCACAAAGGCTTGCAGCAACAAAGGCCAAGCCTTTGGCGTTACCCACCGCCCCCTGCCTAGCCGCAGGCTGTCGACACGGCTTTGCCCTGCTGCCCCTGCTCACCATGTCAGGGCTCTCCGAGAGCACAAGGAGGCCTCGCAGCACCAGCCCGCGCATGACCAGGCGCCCAGTCCTCAGGTGCCTTTCGAAGAGGTGCAGCACACGCTCGTCCACGGCGGTGGAAAACTCAGAGCAGTTCAGCAGCTGAAACGCGCACAGCAGAGTGAGAGCCTGGCAGCGCTGGCAGGACTGGCCGCAGCGGACAGCCGCTGAGCGCTCTGCTCAGCCAGCCCTGGCCAAGGCCCCAGAGGCAGGCAGCGTGCAGCCAGCAGCCAGCAGGCACTGTGCAGGGCCCACAGGGCACCACGGCACACGGCACAGCTTCCCTCGCTACTCCTCCCGCCTCTGGCCCAGCTGCAGCCCCTCGGCCTCCTGCCTTGGAGAAGCTGAATGCAGAGCTCTGGCATGGAGGGTGCATGAAATGCAGGAGCTTGGGAGTGTCAGCCCAGCAGAAAGGGCCTCTCTGTGGGAAGGGGCCAAGCCGGGCCGTATGCAGAGGAGGGCCGGCACCTCCCCAGCTTCCCCGCCTCCTGTCCTGTTCCTTCCTGCCGCTGCCAGAGCGGAGTGGTTCCCGGCACGTCAGGGAAGCCCTGCGCGCCCTCAGGCCCACCTCAGTCAAGAAGGCCATGGAGGGGATTTCCCGCTGTGCATCCCTCGTGCTGAGAACCCGGAGCAGGTGGTGGAAGATCCAGTGGCACTCCTTTGTGGCGGTGGTCCTCAGCTGCCTGGCAGGGGGGAGAAGAGCCTGTGGGCCCTGAGGCCAGGCAGGCAAACCTGG
Source organism: Struthio camelus (assembly GCF_040807025.1). Lineage (NCBI taxonomy): Eukaryota > Metazoa > Chordata > Aves > Struthioniformes > Struthionidae > Struthio > Struthio camelus. The sequence goes on from NW_027182685.1 coordinate 118,296, forward strand.
GCCGGGCCTGCCACGCCATGTCTAGCCATTCTGGCAGGGACCAGCACACGCAGAGCAAGTGCGCGGCTGTACTCTGCCCCAGCAGCCAGAGGCATTTGCGCGTGGACGGGCGGGCTTTCCTCACCGCACCGCTCCAGGAGGAAGCCTGTGTCTGACTCTGTTGCGTGCATCTTGGCAGTTGGCCGGCAAAATGCCCTTCCTCCTCTGCAGCCATGTCCTTCCCACACATCCCTCCCACTTTGGACTCCCATGGCCGGGGCTCTTCCCAGGTGCCTCTGGCCATGCTGCGCCCTTCCCGCTCTTTGGCCACACAGCTCGTGAGCAGGCTTGCAGGGGCCTGCGGTCGCCCTGCATGCGGACAGGCAGACAGGGCTCTTACCTGGCCAGCAAAGTGATGCCTTGGTGGTGGCTCTCTGCGCAGACAAGCATGTCCCATCCGCCCTTCCTCTGCAGGACGCCAACCTGATCCCCATAGCCTGCCCAGTGCAGCAGGGCTTGCAGGGCCTGCAGAGCGGACCTGCAGGCAGAGCAAGGCACCGGTCATGCACAAAGCCCTGCTCCTGGCTCCGGAGCAGGGGGAGAGATGGGGGACTCAGAAGCCGCACCTGGCGCGGCTGCTTATGGGGCTGCATTTGTCCTCCTCGACACCTGGCTCGAAGAAGGCCTCGGCGTCCTGCAGCGCAGCCTCCGTGGCAAACGAGATTTGGAAGAGCAGAGCCACGCAGAGCATGGGGAACAAGGCCTTCCCCTGCTGCAAGGTGGGCTGCAGGAGGATCTCGCGCAGGGCCCTGGTTGCCTGCAGAAACACCCACGAGACGGCTGTCACTGCGGACATCTGCCAGGGGCACCGCTCGAGGAGCCCTTGCGGGGAGGCAGAGCGCGGCTCCGGCACTGTGGGCAGCCAAGGCAAAGGCAGATGGGCGGGGTGGAGGGTGGGGGCGGGGCACGCGCAGGCTGCCTGGTCTGGGGCAAGTGGCAGCGGGTCTCTGGGCCCTGCCCAGGGCACTAGGAGCCTTTGTGGCTGAGAGCGAGGGTGGTGCCAGCACAGCTCAGGGATGCGGCAGGCTGTCCTGGGCTGCCTAACCCAAGCCTTGTACGTTGCTCAGGCCACAACTGCCTCTGCCCCGCTCTGCCCCAGCCGCAGGCCCTGCCCCAGCCGCAGGCCCTGCTGCTGCTCTGGCTTTCCAGCCTGCTCAGTGAAGCAGGCGGATGCAGGAAGAGGGAGGAGAGGCAGCCTGCGGGCAGGGGCAGGCTGCGTGCGTGTGCACTGAAGGGCCCAAGCAGCGCTGGGCAGTCATGTGTGGCTCACACAGCAGATGCAAGATGCTGGACAGGGCCCCACTGGCCGTGTGGCAGGGGCACTGTGTGGGGGGGGCCCAGGGGAGGGCATGGGTTGGGGGTGGACTGGGAGGGTGGCCAGGGAGGGTGGCGGGCACCCGGCCTCTTGCCCCGGAGAGGGGAGCGCAGCCCTGGGGGGGAGCGACGTCTTATGCAGGAACTCACAGCCAGGGGCACGACGTGAGGTTCGTCGCTGACAAAGCAGACGCGCCTGCCCTGGCCCCTTCCCTGCAGCACAAAGAGCAGCTCCAGCAGGACCTTCTCGGCCGTCGCGGGCTGGGAGACCATCTCTCGCCACATGTCCGCGGCAACACTGCGGGCCCCGAGCGCTCGGTCAGTGGGGCCCCCCGAGCCGTAGCACTGGGGCCTGGGCTGTCCGTCAGCCCTGCCCTGCCCGCTCCCCCTCTCCAGGAGCCCAAAGAGCCCTGGGCGGGCAGGCAGGAGATGGTTGAGCCCACCGCCCTGTGTGCACGGTGGGAGCACAGCAGCTGGTCTGCCCCTCAGGGTGTCCTGCAACTCTGCCTGGCTTCAGCAGCCGCAGGCTCTCGGGGCCCTTCTGCCCAGGTGCTATTAGCCCTCAAGGCTGGCGGCCCCGTACCTGTCGCAAGGCACAGAGGCTGCCAGCAGGCTCCTCACTGCCTTGTCAGGGTAGAGGCAGGTCAGCTGGAGAAGGGTGCCAAGCAGGACGTGCCGGGCCCACTGATCGCTGATGTGCAGCAGGTTCTCATAGATGCAGCTCACGACGCGGGACACCTGGAGGGGGTATGGCTGAGAGCGGGGCTGCTGCAGGATGGCCGCAGTTTCTTCCGCTGCCTTGGCTGTCTGTTTCCCTTCCCATCCCGCTTGGCTGCACTCCAATGGAGTCAGAGCCAGGCAGCCCTGGATTTGCGGAGGAACAACCCCCACCCGCCGCCCAGAGCCCAGAGCCCGGAGGCCAGGGCACGCCAGCCGCAGCATGCTTACGTGCTGCAGCCGGGAGGCAGAGTGTCTCATGGCCAGAGCCAGCATGCGGGCAGCCGCCGTGGTGTCGTAGGCGCTGGAGTCTCTCATGCCCTCGATGGCCGTGAGGAGGACCTCGGTCATCTCGGAGGGGGAGAGGTATTTCCCAAAGATCTGGGGGAGGAAGGAGGGGAGGGAAGACACAGTGCCCTGAGCGCCGCCCCGGGGCTGCTTGTTTGCGGCGGGAGAAGAGCTCTGCAGAGCGAGACGTGGGGCAGAGCTGGGAGAGTGGCAGCAAGAGAGCGGGGAGCAGGGGCCCTGCCAGGCTGGCCGATGGCCTCGGGGACGATGTGGCCAGAGGGCCTTTGCGGTGAGGCAGATAGTGGGAGTCCCGGTGCCCCTGTGCTGGCCCTGCTGTGCCCTGAGAGGAGCCTCTTGCCTGCCCAGGCACAGTGGGAGCCCCCTGCGTGGGGCCTGTGAGGCTCTTGCAGCCAGCCACACTGATCACTGGCTGCTGGGCTCTGACCAAGCCCTCTGCCTGCCCGGGGCCATGTGGCCCAGCAAGGGAGGAGCTCCTTACCATGGTGGCGTCGCTGGCGCTCTTGGACCAGGAGAGCCAGAAGGTCTCGGCTTCCCAGTCCCCCTGGAGCCGAGGATGCTCTGCACTGTCCTCTGAAGGCTTCCCACCTGGGCAGGAGGGAAAACACAGCAGCGCAGTCAGTGGGGAAGATGGAGAGAATGCGATGGCAGCCTGAAGGCATCAGGCAGAAACCTGGCTGCCAGAGGAAAAGGCAGCCCTTTGCCTGTGGCCCGGGCTGAGGCAGCACGGCGGCTTACCTGTGCCCATGTCTCAGGGGTTTCTGCTCCTTCCTCTGGCTGAGGAGAGCAGCCGAGGTGACGGGGAGGGGGGGAGGGGATCTCGCCTGCCCTTGCTGGCGTGTGGGTGTGTGGCAGGGCCCAGCCCGCTCTGGCTTCTCTTACTCTCTCGCTGCAGGAGGAAGCTGCCGAGGTGGCAAAGAGCGTCGGCAGCCCCACGCCTGGTGTCCTCGTCCTCATCGTTGCAGCACAGTCTGAGACGTGCCACCAGCTGCCCCAGCATCTGGAAATGCTCCGTCCCCAAGGCAGCAGGGCTGGCGCACGCTCCTCCGCTGGGGCCGCAGCCCTGGGGAGGGAGGAAGGGCTGGTAGCAGGGCTGACGGGAGCCACTGGTGCCAAAGCCCTGAACCCAGGCATGGGCCCCGTGCTGGTGCCCGAGGGAGCCAGAGCGCAGGAGGCGTCTGCCCAAGCCAGAGCGCAGGAGGCGTCTGCCCAGCCCTGCTCCAACTGCTGCCAATTAGCTGCAGCGCTGCGGGTCCCAGCCTGCCCACCCCTGCACCCTGCCAGCTCTTCTGCCCAGGCGAGGGGCAACGGCCCCTGCTGCCGAGCAGCCCCGACCCAGCAGCCAGCAGCCGTGGCACGGCCAGGAGCAGGCAGCCTCCCTGCACAGCCCTTGGAAGGCAATGGGACTTAATGTAGGCGGAGGAGTAAAAGACAACTGTCGCCAGGAAGGGCAGCCTCCCGGGCAGCCCCCGTGGTCCTCCCCTCCTCTCCTCTGCTGCTTCTGCTGCCTTGCCTTGCTCCGCAGCCCACAGCCTGGGCTCCTCTGCTCCAGCACCCAGCACCTAGCCCCCTTCTCAGCTCCTCTGCCTTCTCTCCTGGCCGCCGCAGCCCACCTCTGCCACTAACCAGCTCCAGGGGCCCCTCACCTCCCAGAGCGACGAGCTGGCCAGGAGTTTGCTTAGCTGCGCAACCTGGCCCACGGCCCTCTCCCGCTCAGCTGCCCGCTGAGACGCTGTGAAAGGCAGCAGGACCTGGCAGGAGAAAAGCTGCTGGTCAGCCCGCCAACGTGACAGCTGCTCCCACAGTGGCAGCTCTGCCCAGCGCCTGGCAGGCTTTGCAGTGGCCGTCAAGGCAGCCTGTCAAGTGGCGCAAAGCCCCAAACAGGGCTCCTGCCCCAAGGGTCCCCGGCTGGCTGTGCCTGCCCAGGGACGCAGCTGCATCCCATGCCCATGGCAGCCTCTGCTCCTTGGCCTGCCCTCCTCCAAAAACCACCCCATGGCCCCTGGGCAGGAGCACAGGGCTCTGGGGCAGCCAGCCGCTGGGGCCTGCAGTGAGGGCTCCGGATCTGGGCCGTTGGGAAGCCCAAATTACAAAGCTCCAGGCCTGGGCCCCCCTTGCAGGCCAGGCGGGGCCCTGCGCTGCTCTGCCCTGCTCAGATCTGGGGAGGACGCAGCAGGCCAGGGAGGCGCTGGAGCAGCAGTGCCGCCCGCCAGGTGCTGGGGGCCTGGCAAGGAGAGTCCAAGTCCTGCCTCTGCTTTGGCGCCAAGGGAGGTTTGGGGGGTGGCTGGCAGGCAGGGGCCGTGGGCAAGGCTCTGCCTGTGCATTGCACGAGGCTGGAGACATGGACTCTGAGAGCAGCCAGCAGACCCTGGGCTCCGCAAAGAGCGCGGGGGAGACCCCCTCTGCTCTCCGAGAGAGGCTGCCTGCCTGCAGCGTGCCTGGTGCTCTCCGTGGCTGGTGTGCATTCGAGGCGTCCCTTCCCCTCGGGGCGAGGGGCAGCCCCGCGAGAGCCCCGCTCTTTGCCGGTGCCGCACCTGCAAGATGCGCTGCAGCTCCAGCAGGCTCCCTGCGTGGGCACTGAATACCAGCTCCTGCAGCATGCTGTGCAGAGCCTCCAGAACCTGCAATGAGGACAGAGGCTGTGGCAGTGCTCCAGCAGTGCCTCCGACCCACAGGACACTGCCTTGATCGCCTCCTGCCGGGGCTGCCAGGGACACCGCGCTGCCCTGCAGCACCCAGGCAGAGGCCTCGAGGCAGGAGAGGGGCCGCAGGTGGAGCAGCCCGTGGCCACTGCCCCAGGCCCAACACTGGGGCAGGCCAAGAAGGGCTGAGGGAGGGAAAACAAAGACAAGGATCTTGCCCTGCCTTGCCTGGCACGGCCACCTCTCAGCACAGGGCAAGCTGCGACAAGCACGCAAGCATCAGCGGCTCTCCAGAGCTCCGCCAGGCAGCACTTACCTGGGCATAGAGAAGAGCCTCCGTGCTCTCCATGTCCTCCCTTGGAGGGAAGGAGAAGATGCTGGAGACGCAGGCGTGGAGGAGGCTGTTGGTGTGGCTGTCCTCCAGCACTGGCCTCACTTTGCTGCCGGGAGAGAGGAGCACCCATTGGACACAGGGCTGGCAGCACAGCCCTGCTGCCCCAGCAATGGGGAGGCATCTGTTGCGGAGGGCGAGTTCAGAGCGGCCCTGGGAGCGGTGGGGGAGCCCTGTGGGCAGCCTCCTCCTCCTGCAGGGACACTGGCCCAGGGAGAGAGACCAGTGCTGGCCAGGGGAGAAGCATGCCCTCTCCTCCTGCTGCCTCCCGCTTGCGGGGGGAAAAGGCTGCAACACCCTGCGGAGCCCCAGGGACCGCTCCCTCTGCCTTCCTGTCTGCCCCGGGGTTGGGCCCAGAGCAGGGCAGAGCAGAGGCCCAGCACATAGCACCATCGCACTCCGCCCAGCGTGGGGCATGCCTTCGAGCCAGGCCCAGCGCGGTTGGCACTGAGCTAGGGGGAAGTTGGGGCTAAGCCAAGGCATGGGGCAGGTACCTCATGGCGGTGATGGCGAGCAGGGCTTGCTGCCGCACTGCTATGCCCTGCGCGTCGCGGGGCTCCTCTTCCAACAGCACCTGGGCAGCACAACCAGCATGGCCCATGGCCACTGCCAGCACCCAGCCAGGGGTCTGCTGGGTGGCCAGAGCCCCTGGGCCCCCATCCCACCACTGGCACCCAGCGCAGCCCCTCGCTGCAGAGCTCCCAGCTCACAGGGCATCCCAGCGGCCCCCAAATCCCTCCGCAGGAGAGCTCTGTGTCCACAAGGGCCTGCCCCAGCCCTCTGCGTGCCCAGGGGCCCCAGCCCTGCTCTCACTGGGCTCTCAGGGCCGTGCTGCTCTTGCCCCCTCCTACCGACGGCCTCACCTTGATCTCCTCTGCCAGGGCAGCTTTGCTGCACAGGTCGGACCCGTCTCCCCCCAGGGCCTCGGTGCCCGCACCTTTGCAGAGGCTACAGATGGAGGCCAGAAACTGCAGCTTCTGGGCCTCTTCCTGAAGGCAAGGGACGAGAGAGCCAAGCGGGGAGCGTGAGAGGGGTGAGGCATGGCCTGCAGGGCCAGAGCAGTGGAGGGGGGCCGTGAGGTGGTGGGCGTTGGTGGGGAGCAGCTGTGCACAGCCAGCAGCCCTGCAGCAGCTGCAGAGCAGGCAGCAGCCACGGAGGGACCCGGCCAGGAGATGCCCGGCGGGGCCCAGCTGGCAATATCTGCAGGTACCTTCTCGGTGGCCCTGAGAAAGGCCTGGATGTGCTGCCGGGCTTCCTGCTCCTCTTGCTGCCAAGTCAGGTCGCTGGCGGCAGAGAAACCTGGCTCTGATAAACACAGAGAGTAGGGAGAGCTGCTGGAGCTGGGAGCAGGCATTAGAGAGCGGGGGAAGAGCTGTGGCCGCTGCCCCGCCCCGGGCCTGCTCCCACGTTCCCAGCAAGGCCCGGGTCGGGGGCTGGCACGGGGCCTTGCTGCCCCATTTGCCCCGTTCTTGTCAGGGCCAGGAGGTGGCCAGCACACGGGGTGCGATGCTGGAGCCCAGCAAGGGAGGGCAAAGCCGCGGGCGGCTGTGCTGAGATGAGCAAGTGGCTGGCAGCCAGGCAGGACAGGCCCCAGGCCCCAGGCCCCCGGCCGCAGGCCCCAGACCCCAGGCCCCAGCACGGCTGGCCCTTGCTGCCTGAGCTGCCTCTGCCAGCCTGTCCCTGGGAGCAGGAGCTGGAGGCCCCTCTGCTCCACTCGCTCCCTGGGCATGCTGTGCCGGGGCTGGCTCCGGAGCCCAGCGCCGGGCCCACCATGGCTCCAGGTGCCTGGGAAGGCCAGCTCCAGCGTGCCGGGGAGACGGGCACCCGGTGCGGAGCCCGGTGCGCTCAGAGCCGCCAGCTCTGCCAGCCCAGTGGGCTCCACTCACCCAGCCCCTGTGCCTGGGGCTCTCTGAGGCGGTCCAGCTGGTGCTGAGAGCTGCCCCAGCCAGGGGCTTGGGGCTGCTCCCAGGCCACCCTGGGGGTGCTGGGCGGTCTCCTCGCCATCCTGTGGGGAGGAGGAAAGATACTGTGAGGTGGGCATGCGGGAGCCTGCGGTTTGGCCTGGCCCCATGGCAACGCTGCCGGCGTGGGGAGGCCGCAGGGCTGCGGGAGCCAGCAGCGGGTCATGGGGGGAAAGCCATGGGCCACGGTGTTTCCAGAAGCAGTAAGTGCCCGGGAAAAGGGGGCTGGCTGCAGCCTGGAAAGACGGCCAACATCCAACTGGACTTGGCAGCAGATGGCACTGGAGAAGTCGGAGCGTGTGGCTGCGATGTCCCCAAGCGACAACCTTGGCTCTGACCAAGGGCCCGCGGCAGCCGAGGGCTCGCCTTGTGCCACGGCCCCAGCAGAGCCGCACAGCCCCGTCCCTCTCACCTGGCTCAGGAGCCGAGGAGGCGGCAGGAAAGAGCAGAGCTCCTCACGGCTGCCTGGAGGCGGCAGGGAAAGACTTGGCCTGAGCTCGGGGTGCTCCTCAGCGAGATCCTGCTGCTCAGGCCCTAGGCCTGTTCCCGTCCCCCGGGACAATGAGGGGCTGAGGCTGTGCCCGCACCTGGCAGCGTGTCACAATGGGCCCTGCCCGGGGGCTGGTGCCAGGAAGGGCAGCTGGCCCCTGGGAGGGGCCCGCGGGGATCGCCCACTGAGGGGAACACCTCATTATCCCCACCTCCCAACAGGAATCAATGGGCTTCACAGCAACCACATGTTCTCCAAGGCAGAGAAGAAAAGCACAGCAAGAAAACCCCTGGGAGGCCAGAGCAAAGCCGGCCCTCCACACATGGGCTCCCAAAGAGGGAGGGTGGTTAGCACGGTTGTGAGCTGCGACATGCTGCTCTCCCACGTTCTCGCTCGGGGCCTTTATTAGAGAGGAGGTAAGCCTAGAACAGCGAGGGGAAGATGCAGGCTGAGTGACACAGGACGTGTGGAGAGAAAAGGGCCAAATCATCCTGGAGGCAGACGATCCTCCCTTCCTTGAGCGTCCCCGTCCTCCTCCGTGTCGCCTCTGGGCTCTGAGGGATGGCAAGTGAGGGCAGAAGGGATGGCAAGTTACCAGCAGCAAGCGGGCTGGGTGTCCCTCAGAGCAAAGAGGCAGCGACCTCTCAGGGCCAGGGTCACGGCCTTGTGCCGAGGGCTTTCCACTGCTGGAAAGCAGGAAGTATCTGTGGTCCTCTGCCCAGCCTGCAGGATCTCTGCAGCCACCACAAGCGTTGCTGTTGTCTTTGCTCGGTCATACGGGTGTAGTCTCACCAACAGCCACAGAGGTGGCCCTCCTCACCTCACCAAGGTGAGGTAGCCCAGCAGCTACAGCAGGAGCACCTGCAGCCCTGCCTGAGCTCTGAGCGCTACAGAAGCGGCTCTGTTCGCCAGGCTCCCCGTTTCCCAGCAGGTGCTTGGAGTGCAGCTCCTCCCGCAGCCACAGAAGCCAAGGAGCCCAGGCCACAGCTCTTGCAAACAGCCAGCACGCGCTCCCAAAAGTCAGCCAGAAAGAGCCCCGCTCTCTCTCCTCCCTTTCTCCAAGCTCCCGCTCCAGGCTTCTGGCGATCTTTTCAGCCCAGCGTGTTCAGCTTCTCTTTTCCCCTGCACACCTGAGCTGCGCGTTTCCTCCCAGAGCTGCGAGCGCAGCCGGGCAGGCAACCTTGCCAGGCACTTCAGTCCTAGCCCAGTTTGCGGGCACCCAAAAGCGGCAGGCATCTCCGCCACTCCAGACAAGTGTAGCCTGTGCACTGCAGTGCGCTGAGCAGCAGGCCACAAAGGTTGCCAGCAGCACGCACAGCGCCCGCAAAGGGGCAAACCTGAGTGACCCGGCCTTGGTAGCAGAACCCAAATGTGGAGCAAATGAGCTCCTGTGTGGCTCCCTCGTGGCGACCCGCACAGGCCCTCCATCCCACACCCACAGCTAGGGGCCAGCAGAGCAGCAGCAGCAGAGCAGCTGCGCGGCTTCTGGGCCACTGGTGGAAATGAGCTGGGAGGGATGTGGCAGGTCCTTGCGCATCGTCGCGCATGGCAGGGTGCCCAAGGGGGCGTGCAGCCAAGGCGGGCAGGAGCTGGGCCCCTTCCGGCAAGCGGGGCCACAAGCGACACCACCGGAGTGACGCAGGCACGCGTCACCTGCCTGCGCTGGACCCCTCTGGCACTCGAGCCGAGCCTGCCAACCACACCGACGTGTTCCTGCCCCGGAAGTCCTGGGCCAGTCATGCGAGCATTCAGAACAAGCCTCCGTGGGGGAACGGGCATGGCATGAACGGGGAAATGACGAGGCAGCAATGCAGGAAACAAAAACACAGGCCGTCTCATTAGCGGGGATGTTCTGCATTGGAGATGAGCTTGTCAGGGGACGGCCACCTCTGCAAAGCGGGCCTCTGCGCCTGAGGCAGTGCAGGACCAGGAGAAAAGGCAGCCCGAGTCCTCCCTCTCTCACCCACTTCTCCCGCAGCCTCCTCCTTGGCAAGCAGGCGAGTCTGAAGCCCTTTTGCCTCCAAGGGAAGGTCTTGCTCAGAGAGCAGCTGGGGCTTGGCTGAGGTGGCTTGTGGGTTAGAGGCTAGGCAGGAGCCTTCTTGGGCCTGCTTGCTCTTTGCAGGCCCTTGGCAGCACGAGGCAAAGGCGGCCATGTGCCTGTGCCCTGCACGGCCTCCAGCTCCCGGCCCGCCAGGCGCCTTGGCTCCCTCGTGGCAGGGTGCCGGGCTGCTCCTCACACAACCCCCTGCTCTGCTTCCTCCCTGCCCTCCCTCCCAGGTGCCCCTCCAGCCACCAGGCATGTCCTGCTACGACCAGTGCCTGCCACGCCGGCCCTGTGGCCCCACTCCGCTGGCCAACAGCTGCCACGAGCCCTGGCTCACGCAGTGCCAGAACTCCACCGCTGTCATCCAGCCCTCTGCCGTGGTGCTGAGCCTGCCCGGCCCATCCTCAGCTCCTGCCCGCAAAACACCGTCGTGGCATCCTCCACCTCCACTGCTCTTGGCAGCATCCTCAGCTGCCACGGAGTCCCCATCACCTCCGCGTGCTGTGACCTCTCCAGCATCTCTAGGCGCTACTGTGGCACAACGTGCCCCCCCTGCTAAGGCCGCTGCCAACATGCCCAGATAAGCCACCCCCTCCTACCCAACCCCGCCCCGGCCCCCAGCCCCCGGCCCCCGCCGCAACTCAGACCACCAAAGCGGACGCACAACGCAGTTTCGGGCCGTTGCCTGCAGAACACCTGACCAGCCTTGCCTCCTCCTGCAATGGCTGGCTGGAGCTTCTTGGGTGCCCTGAAACACGACACTCCTCCCTCTCACTGCTCCTGGGGATGTGCTGCTATTTCCTTGCTCGTTGAAGTAGGGCTTTGGTTAGTATGTGGAAGCAGAGTCAAGCCGAGGCCAGACACTTGCCCCTCTCGGTGCCACAGCCCTTCCCAGAGGTGTCTGCAGCAGCTGTATGCTCAGATCGTGAAGGGGCTGCCCCTCTTCAGGGCTGCCCTCAAGACAGGACAGCTTTCCTCCTCCAGGGTGCCGGAGCAGGCTGAGCTGCCACTGGGGCATTGCCAACACCACACTCTGGGTGCCAGGGGCTGCTGCTGCCCCTGGCGCCCCCTCAGCTCTGCAGCATGTGCCTAGGAAAGCGCTGGCCATGTTCCCCGGGCTCTGCTGTAGTGCAAAAGGCAGGAGACCCTCCAAAGCACACATGTGCTTTGGGAGGACACACAGAAGGGGACCTGAAAGGAGAGGGGTGCAGAGGTGTGTTTCAGGAGAAAAGCAGAAGGAAGCGGGGGCAACCTGTGCAAGGGGATTTTGTTGTGGACAGGGCTAGAGATGTACTTTTGGAAGGAGATGCTCCACACCAGAGGAGGTACACCTGTGCAGGGCCTGTGGCCCGTGGGGGACCTGCACCAGGGCAGGGATACCGTGAAGGGACTGTGGTCTGTGCAGGACCCACTGTGGGGCAGGCTGGGAGCAGGTGGGGAGCTGAAGCCCATCAGGTGTGAGGAGAGGCCAACGGCACTGGGGCTGTTCAGTCAGGAGAAGAGAAGGCGCAGGAGGATCGGACTGCTGCCTGCATGTGCCTAATGGGAGGATGGTGAGAGGATGGAGGCAAAGCCTTCCCAGGGGTGCCCAGGGACAGGACGAGGGGCAACAGCACAGGTTGCTGCAGGGGGAAATTCCTATCTGAGACAGGAAAAAACACTGTAGCCTAAGGGTGGTCAAGCACTTGTCCAGGGACCCAGGGTCATGGAGGAATCCATGGAGTCAGCTGCACTTCAAGAGTGCCCAGCCCTGAGAAGCCTGCTCTGGTCGGCCCCACTTGCAGCAGGAGGTCAGAGTGGAGACTTGCCGAAGCCCCTTCCCAGCCTGGCTGCTCTGGGACTGTGAACACCTGACCAGGTTTCTCTGCAGCTCTGTCTGCCTTCCTGGGCTTGGCCTGCTCCAGTCTGTCTCTGGAGATCGACCAGACACAAAGGCAGAAAAAGCTTCCCAAGTTTTTATAGCAAGCAGGAATGGCTGCAGCCTGACAGGTGTCTGCGGGAGTGTGCAAGCATGCATGCCTCCAGTGTGACTTTGCACGTTTCCATCACTCCCCTCCTTTGCCCTGTGCATCTTGAGGACCAGCCTCAACGTCACAAGGCTGCCTGGGCCTTGTGTCCTCACACCGTCCCTCCTGCTGCCTCATGACATAGCGGCAGCAGAAAGCTCTGTGCAGAGCCCAAAGCGCTGTGCTGAGGAGCAAGGGCCATCGGCGGAGAGCTGGGGGGGGTGGGGGGGGTGATGATGCCCATGGCGGAGGAGAGCTGGGGGTGAGGGACAGGAGTCACAGGGAGGAGCTCTTGGTTCAACAGTCTAGTCTGGACATGCCTAGGGCAGCCCTACAACAAGTGTCCTGCTCGGTTTCCAATCCTGCCGAGACTTACACTAGGCCTACTCACAGGTTACTACTAGGAGGGCCAACTGCTCAAACGGCTCCCCCACCAACGCACTCACATCGAGGAGCTCTTGACTCATCAATCTGGCCTGCGCACGCCTGAGGCACGTAGAGAAGACGTACCCTGCTTGGCTTCCTCCCGTGCCGAAACCTACACCAGGCCTACTCACAGCTTAGTACTAGGAGGGCCAGCCTGCTCAAACTGTTCCTCTTCAAAGCAGGAATTACAGGGAGGAGCTCTTGGCTCACCAGTCTGGCCTTGATATGCCTAGGGCAGCCCCACAAGTAGTGCCCTGCTCGGCTTCCTCCCCTGCTGAAACTTAGACCAGGCCTGCTCACAGCTTACAACTAGGAGAGGCAAATGCTCAAACTGCTCCCACGCCAACTAGCCCTCACAGGGAGAAGCAATAGGCTCTCCAATCTGGCCTTGACTTTCCTAGGGTAATCATGCAAGTGCCCTGCTCTGCTTCTTCCCCTGCTGAAACTTACACCCAACCTACTCACACCTTACTAATAGGGCCACCCTGCTCAAACAGTTCCACCACAAAGCAGGACTCACAGGGAGGAACTCTTGACTCGCCACCCTGGCCATGCCATTCCTCATCCATACCAGAAGTGTCCTACTTGGCTTCTGCCCTCCTGAAAATTATAGCGGGCCTAGTCACATCTTACTACTAGGAGGGCCACCCTGCTCAAACTGCTCCTCCACCAACTAGCACACTTTGGGAGAAGCCACTGGCTCTCCAATCTGGCCTGGGCATTCCTTGGTAGCACCAGAAGAAGTGCCCTGCTTGGCTTCCTTCCCTGCCCAAACCTACACCAGGCCTACTCACAGCTTACAACTAGGATGGCCACCCTGCTCAAACTGTTCCTCTACCATCAGGACTCACAAGGAGGAGCTCCTGAGTCACCAATCTGGCCTTGGCATGCCTAAGGCAAGTACAGATGAAGTGCCCTGCTCAGCTTCTTCCCCTGCCGAGACTTACACCATGCTTACTCCAAGCTTACTACTTGGCGGGCCACCCTACTACAACGGCTCCCCCACCAACCAATGCCCATGGGTTGCAATTCTTTGCTCATCAATCTGGCCTTGGCATGCCCAGTGCAGCACCGTTGCAAGGGCCCTGCTCACCCTTCCTCCTCAGCTAAAACTTATACCAGACCTACTCCCAGGTTACTACTAGGAAGGCCACCCTGCTACAACAGTTTCTCCACAAAACTGGGCCCACAGGCAAGAACACTTGACATTGCAATCTAGCCTTGATATGGCTAGAGCAGCCCCACCACAAGTGCTCTGTTCGGCTTCCTCCTCTCCTCAAACTTACACCAGGCCTACTCACAGCTTATTACTAGGAGGGCCACCCTGCTACAAGGCCTTACACAACATTCAGTGCCCAGAAGCAAGAGGTCTCAGCACACAAATCTGGCCTGGGCATGCCTAGTGTAGCCCCAGAAGCACTCATCTCGGCTTCCTACCCTGGTGAGACTTATACCAGGCCTACTCACAGCTTACTACTAGGAGGGCCACCCTGCTACCACGGCTCCCCCCACCAACCAGGGCCCACAGGCAAGAACACCTGACATTCCATTCTGGCCTGGGCATGCCTTGGGCTGCCCCACACCCACTTCCCAGCTCACCGTCCTTCTTTGCCAAAACTTTCCTCAGGCCTACTCACAGCTTACTACTAGGAGGAGCACCCTGCTATCACGGCTCCCCTACCATCCAGGGCCTATAGGTCAGATGTCTGCAAAGGAAAATCTGGCCTTGGCATGCCCCAGACAGCCTTAAAACAAGTGCGCTGCTCGACTTCCTCCCCTGCTGAAACTTTTACCAGGCTTACTCACAGCGTACTACTCAAAGGGACACCCTGCTGCAAGGCCTCACCCACCATCCAGGCCTCCAAGGCAAGAGGCCTCGGCCCGCAAATCGGGCCTTGGCCTGCCTGGTGCAGCTCCACCACCAGTGCTCTGCTTGGCTTCTTCCTCTGCCAAAACTTACACCAGGCCTACCCACAGCTTACTACTAGGAGGGCCACCTTACTACCATGGCTTCTCCACCAACCAGGGCCCATAGGTCAGAGGTCTTGAAATGAAAATGTGACCTTGGCATGCTCAGGGTAGCCTTACAACAAGTGCACTATTCAGATTCCTCTCCTGCTGAAACTTACACCAGGCCTACTCACAGCTTACTACTAGGTGGTCCACACTGCTACAATGGCTTCCCCACCAAGAAGGTCCCACAGGCAAGAGCTCTTGGCATGCAAATCTGGCTTCTGTGTTCCTTGTGCGGCCCCACAGCAAGTGGTCATCTCACCTTCCTCCCCTGTCAAGACTTACACCAGGCCATCTCACAGCTTACTACTAGGAGGGCCATCTTGCTACCATGGTTCCCCCACCAACCTGGGCCCATCAGTTAGAGGTCTTGAAATGAAAATGTGGCCTTAGCATGCCCAGGACAGCCTTACAACAAGTGCATTGTAAAGATTCACCTCCTGCTAAATCTTTCCCCAGGCCTACTTACAGCTTACTACTAGGTGGGCCACTCTGCTACAATGGGCTTTCCCACCATTCAGAGCTCACAAACAAGAGGCCTCAACAGTCCAATATGGCTTTGGCATGCCTAGTGCAGCCCCAAAACAAGTGCCCTGCTCAGCCCTGCTAGTAGTAACCTGTGAGTAGGCTTAGCATAAGTTTCGACAAGGGAGGAAGCCGAGCAGGGCACTTCTTCTGGGCCAGCCTTAGGCATACCAAGGCCATATTGGTGATTCAAGAGCTCCTCCTTGTGAGGACTAGTTGGTGGGGGAGCTGTTTGAGAAGGGTGGCCCTGCTGCTCGTAAGGAGTGAGTAGGCCTGGTGCAAATTTCGATGGGGGAGAAAGTCGAGCTGGGCACTTTTTCCAGTGCTACCCTAAACATGCCAAGGCCAGTTTAGTGAATCAAGAGCTCCTCCCGGTGAGTGTTAGTTGGTGGGTGAGCCGTTAGTTGGTGTAGGAGTTGTTTGAGCAGGATGGCCCTTCTAGTAGAAAGCGGTGAGTAGGCCTGCTGTAAGTTTCAGCAGGGGTGTAAGCCCAGCTGGGCACTTGTGGTCCTCCCCGATGTATGACAAGGCCAAACTGGTGAGTCAAATGCTCCTCCTGGTGATCCCTGGTTGGTAGAAGAGCCATTTCAGCATAGCGGCCATGTCTAGTAGTAAGCTGCGAGTAGCCCTGGTGTAAGTTTCTACAGGGGAGCAAGTCGAGCAGGGAACGTCTTTTAGAGCTGCCATACTCATGTTTAGGCCAGATTGGTGAGTCCAGACCTCCTCCCTGTGAGCGTTAGTAGATGGGGGAAGCGTTTGAACAGGTAGGCCCTGTTAGTAGTAAGCTGTGAGCAGGCCTGGAACAAGTTTCTGCAGGGGAAGAAGGCAAGCAGGAACCTCTTCTGGTGCTGCCTTAGGCATGCCCAGGCCAGATTGGTGAGTCAGGGTGGTGCAGGGGAAGAAGGCAAGCAGGAACCTCTTCTGGTGCTGCCTTAGGCATGCCCAGGCCAGACTGGTGAGTCAAGAGCTCCTCCTTGTGACCCCTGGCTTGTGCAGGAACCATTTGAGCAGGATGGCCCTGCTAGTAGAAAGCTGTGAGTAGGCCTGCTGTAATTTTTGGCAGGGAGGAAGCCAAGAAGGGCACTTGTGGGGTTGTCCTGGGCATTCCCAGGCTGTTTTGGCCTCTTTGCAGGTGTTGAAGCATGGTCTGGTAGTCGAAGGAGCAGTGTCAAGAGCCGGGAGCTCTGCAGAGATCTGCGGCTAGCCATGGAGGACAAGCTCTGACTTGGAGCGTGGTCACAGCTAATTCTTTGGGCTGCACTGTATGTGATCCGGCCTAGGAGGCTGAAGGTGGTTGTCCCTAGGTGGTTACTGGTGTCACTGGCTCTGGATGTTGGCCTATGGAGCTGAAAGGACCAATAATATCGATTGTTTGTAATGGAAATGAATTAGTGCTTGCGATGTTTCAGGTAGGTTCAGTGCAAGTGCAGCTTAGTGCAGTCCTGTGGAGTGATTCTTGCACAAGGTGATGGTTGAATGGTGGCTAAAACCAAGCCTATAAACAGCCACTGCAACATGAATCTGGTGCATGTCTTCATGCTCAGCTGCACTTCTAAATGAAGGGCAAACTTAAGCTGTAGACAAAACACCTTGGCTTCTCTTTACTGTTCTCGTGCTTATGTGTGCTTTGGTGTTTCTTTTTTAAAGCTAATGGTTTGGAGTTTTTCCCTTAAGGTTTATTGTTTAGTTTGTTGTTGAGGGTTTCTCACTCAGGTTATGGTTTATTACTTTATGCTGTGTGGCTTACTATTGATGAGTCAGCATTTACAGTTTGCTAACTTAGGCATCAGGGTGCAGGATTTAAAATCCAACCTCATCCATAAATTTTAAAGTCTCAGCAACCATTTGGGTTCCAAAATTTGCAGTTTGTCACTTAGCGTTCGGGGCTTATGCCTCACTGATAAATGACAAGGGCCAAATGCTTAGATAATAAAGTGTAAGCCCTGAAGCCTAAGCAGCAGGCTGCAAACCATTCTTTGGGGTTTGTAACCTTCCCCTGTCCCCAGTGTTCAGCTCTGTGCACTGACCCCACATCAGCATTTGATATGGTGCAGGCCTTTCACACTGAGTGTGGCAGTGTCACTGGTGAGACAAGAGCTATGAAAGTGTCTTGTAGGGTTGAAGTCTGGGGTAAGGCAAAAGTGCAGATGGGTGAGATCAGAGATGAGGCAATTTCCTATCACCCATCAGCTGAATTGTATCCCTAGAGGAAAAAGTGGAGGGGGTAGGCTGTCAGCTACTTGGACACCTGCCACATCAAGGGCAGCAACAGGAGCTGACCCTTCCCCAACGGACCGACGAACGCTGGTGTGGTGATGACTCTTCAGGTGTCACAGGGTAAGGGGAAGCATGCGGGCACTGCGCTTCATGGCAGACTCGCTCCCAGCTGTTGTTTCTATGCAGTAAAACAGTAAACAGTTGCTTTATCCTTTGCACTCACATCTGTGGTTCCTGCCGTCACTTTGCCTGAAGATGATGCCCAGGGGACTAGGTTACACACTGTGTCTGGGGTTGGGAGCTCGTCCCCAAGTCCCTTGTACTTTGGAATGGCGGTTCCTGGGAAACCTAGTGCTATTCACAGGGCTGTGGGGAATTTTCCTTGCTTTGCCTGGACCCTCGAGGCACTTGGTGGTGTTTCCGGTTAACCTTGGGACTGCCAGGGCCCCTCCAGGGCTGTATGAGGTCCCCAGACTGCTCCCAGATTTGCTTTCAGCACTCTGCAATGTCCCTCGTGTGCCTGGTGCTGGCAGACAGTTTCCGTGGGAATAAGAGGAGCCTGCAGACACCTTCCTATCAGGTGCATTGATCCTTGTGACATGTCTTGCCACCCTTTGGATGTGCAGGAAGGCTGTTTGTTTGTATTTTGGTTTGCCCCAGAGCCCTGCATTTGCCCTCTGATGTCCTCAGAACCCCTCAATTCACAGTCTGAGGTGCCCCCAAGTCCTCTTGAGTGCCTTTCGGTGTGCCCCGGCGCCCTGTGTTTGTTTTGCTGCATGCCACAATGTTCTCTGTTTAGCTTTCGCCTCTGTCCCAGAGTTTTCTGAGTGCTTTTTGGTGTGCCTCAGGGCCCTCCCTTTGCCTTTTGGTGCCCTCCTCCCCAGAGTCATTCTGTTCAGTCTATCATCGCCCAGTAATTTTCTTTTTTTAAAAGTGTTTGTTGCACCCAGAGCTCTTGTTTTGTTCTCTTGTCCCCTGAATACTCCCTTTTCCTTTCTGTACACCTCCAGGGCTCTCCCTTCAGCTTTCAGCAAGCAATTCTCAGGAGCTGGGGTGCCTCTGCTGCCCTGGCAGCCCCAGCTGTCCCTGATGGGGCCAATGGCCATTCCCTGCCTCTGGTTACTGATGGGCTGCAGCTGTGGGCCCCAAGGCTGGAACAAGCCCCAGGTGACTGGGGGGGGGGGGGGGGGGGGGGCAGGACAAACCCCAGGTGGGGCTGGGGGCACTGATGGCAACAGCAGGCGTGCTCAGGGAAGCTCATGCAGGGACTGGTCTGGGACAACAGAGCTGCCACTGAGAACCACATGCTGTGACTGGCACTGCAGCTGCACCGTGGAGGAAGTTAGCAGGGCCATGGGGGATCTGCGCTCAGGGCTGCGGGTCCCCCATGCACCAGGGGTCCTGGCAGACAGGAGTGTCCTGGGCAACGTGCCACAACCAGGGTGCTCCGGGCCGAGGGAAACTACACCAGGGGTGGGATGGCAGTGCACCGGGGTGGTGGGGGCTGAGGACATGGTGGGGAAGAGCAGCGCACAGGGGCCATGGGAGGGTGGTGAGGAGGGGGGTGCACCAGGGCTGGGGGAGGGGAGAAGGGAGGGGAGGAAGGGGGTGCGCTGGGGGAGGGGGTGGTGGTTTATTGCGTGGTCGGAGTAGCGCGGAGGGTCCTGGGTCAGATCGAGACACTGTCGGGGGGGGTCCCAGGGGAAGCGCTACGGAGGACTGCGGTGGGGGCGGGGGCAGTGTCGGAGCTGACCCAGAGCCGATCGCGACGGTGTCGGGGAGCCCCGGGCCGATGTTGGAGATCGCGGGGGCCGCGCCCCGGTTCCGCGGCGGCTTCTGCGGTGGGGACGGAACGGAACCGCCCCGCCACAGGCTCAAACCTCACCGAGCGCTGCGGCCCGCGGCATGCCGGGAGCAGGAGTCTTCCGGCACTGGGCTTCCGGGCAGCTTTTTTTTTCCGGACTATACAGCATCCCGGGAGATGTAGTGTTCCGTCACTGATCTTCCGGGCGGCCATTTTAGTCTGCAAGGCATGCTGGGAAGTATAGTCTTCCAGCAGTGGCTTTCCCGGAAGCCATTTTAATCTGCAGGGCATGCCGGGAGGTGTTGCCTTC